>NW_028190964.1:0-41842 GCF_048542155.1 Nylanderia fulva | reverse complement strand
GGCATCGATAACATTGAAGGGGGCGACGAGCTAGATGAATAACATCCAGCATCGTCCAGCCCCCCTCAATCAACAGCCTCTTCGCCGCCACAAGCCTGCGCGCCACTCCAGCGGGGCAGCGCACCCACAGCGTCCCCACACACGACTTTGGGAAAAGCCGAATCTCTCCAGATCTGAGGTCTTCTACCCTGCAACCTCCAGCCAGAGCAACTCCCTCCAAGATCCTGGATTTCCCAACCGAGAACATCGATCCTTTAAGCCGAATGTCCTCCATTTGGGAAGGACGACCCACTCTAATTCCCTCCACAGGGGGGAACACCTCTCTAAGCTTTGCCGCGAGTGAATCCGCCCTCAAAGCCGAGTCTCGACCCGGGACCGTTAACAAAATGCTGCCCGTCATTCCTCTGCGCATGCGCATGGGGCCAATCTCCATCTCTTTGATGTTGATCTTGGACTTAGCCTCGGCCATAACCGAGGCATAAGTCCTCTTCCCATCCTCCTTGCCTCCCTCAATCGTCAACGATATCACCGACGAAGAAGGAGCAGAAATACGACCTGTCTTAGAACCACGACGAGCCCCCCCCCCACATCTGTAGAGGGAGTACCCAAGGATAGGCCCCCGGTCCTCGCATTCAGCCGCCTACCTCGATTGCGACGACGCCTACTCTTTTTGGGCACCCCGTGCACAGAGGCATTTGCCAAAACCTCCGCTGAGGCGGAAGCGACAGAGCCCCCAGGCAAGGGGCGAACCCTAGGCGTAATAACGCCACCGCTATTTCTTACGGGCGGCTCAGGCATGGGAACCACCTCCTCCAGAGAGGAGGAGGCCCCAGCCCGCCCCGCAAGTTCCGCCCTAACGGCAGCCCTTACAGCAACCGACATGTCGTCCCTCAAGTCGCCAAAGCGACGGTCGAGAAGGGACGCCAAGTCGGACCCCATAATTGGGCGATCCTCCACATCAGGAGCCGTCAAAATCGCCATCGCGCTTGGCGGAGACCCCTCCGAAGAAAATGGTGGAGGGGGTCTCTTCTTCGCACCTTTCTTCCCGCATAAAAATTCGTCGAACTTAGGGAACATCGACCGCAGGTAGCCAAGCTCTCCAGACAGACGATCGACCTCCCTTTCCAAGGCCGAGATCTGACTCTTAAGGCCCTGGTTCTCGCTTCTTATCGCATCAATCCTCGGGTCGACGGTGGATGTGCGACTAACTACCTCGCTAATGACGCCACCCAGCTTCCTCGAGGAGGCTCGGAGCGTTTCGGCCATAGGCTCCACAAGGCCCGGCTGCCCAGCCACCCTCTCCACTTGAGTGACGAGAGTCTCACCTAATCTCCGGAGCTCCAGAGTGGTTATACTCCGAAGCTCCTCAGAGAACGCCGCGTCTGTGGGTGCTACCTCCGAGCCCACAGCAGTAAGGGTTGGACCAAAAGAAGGGTCCAGAACCCTTCGCGCATACTCAAGCCTTAGAGCCTCTCTTTCAGCTGCATTAAGGCGTTCCCTCTCCTGGGCAAGATTCGAATAATCACCCGTTTTAATTGGGCGCCCTCTCTTACGCGTGGTAGGCTTACCTTTCTTTCGCGGATACTGCTTCCTGCCAGTAATCAGTCTCATGTCGTCTGGAGCCCATGAGTCGTCCCTATCCCGTCTGCCCACTTTAGCATCGGGAGAGCTCGGCGGCGAGACGGTGACGAAGGACGGTTCACCGACCTCTATCTCCCCATCACTACTATCTCCCCTCAGCTTTTCAGGAGAGGGGAGGGTCTGAGAAGAACCACTCTCATTGGTGAAACTCACCGAACCACCACTCTCATCCACCGAGGAGCAATCACTCAAGATGATGGGATCAAAAGATCGCACACACTCATGGTGACGGCAGAAAGAAGTCCTGCCGCACACACATTCACACAAGAAACCCTCGGTGTACCAGACCAATCTAGAGTACAATCCGAAGGAACGATACTCCCGGATCTCCTCATCCCGGAGCAGGCGGTGGATATTCTCCGCCATCTCTCTTGGATCGTCATTCGGACCCAGTTCCTCCCATTTCACGGCAAGCGTGATAAACATCACGTCTACCTCGTCGTAAATCTTCTTCGACGCTGTAGCCTTCCAGTCTGCGGACCCAGTCGACAAATCCGCAGACGACCCGTTGCTCGATGACGACGAGGAGGGAGCCAGGCCTACACCCCCCCCCCCCCGCGCCGGTTTCCAGTATCCGACCCTGGGAAGTCTTCTCTCTTCTTGTCGGACATATTCATCTAGAACAAGAAAAATTGGTTTTTTCTGTCAGGGGTTTTCCTTCCCCTTAGGAGGTTGCCTTACTCAGCTAACGGGGCCTTCCCCCCGGGTGTTATCTTCGGTGTTTTCCTTCACCTAGTGCAGTGGACAAGTCCTTTTTAGGGCCTGCACGCCCATCACACCCCATTCATCCTTCGCACGCACTCCAGCTCGGGTACCTCGGGATTGCGACACCCGTACACTACGGGGATGAGTCCGTAGTGCCCCTGAGGGAATGGTTGCGTATTAACGTGTGAATATTTTTTTATATTTTTATATATTTTATTATTTTTATAATTGTTCTATTAATTAATATTATAGCACTTGATAAGAGCCGAAACCCACGGCCGAAACGTTCTAAAAATACAATAAATTTAATTATTTGCCAGAATTGGTCGATTGAATTACTACCATTTTTTAATATTTTAGTTATTATGTAATAATGTATTTTTATGTTTGATATTTACCTTTGTCGCTAAGTGTTTTTTATCTGGTGCTTCATCGAGGAACTTTTTAATTTGTTATGGTGTTAAAGTGTTCGCTTTTTTTAACTGAAATCTTTTTGACTGTGTTTTTAGAAATAAAGTGAGGTTTTTGTATTTGTTGATGTTGATATTATTTTTTATATTTATTGTGGTCTTGAGCATTGGTGAGTATGTTGCCCACATAGTCGATGGCTTGTTAGATTTCGATAGCTTTATGAAATATGTGAGAAGTGTTTTTTCAGACATCGATTTGGTTTTTTTAGCTCTTCATGCTATAAACTTGTTGTATGCTGTTTCGTATTTTTTTCTCGATTTTGGGGGTAACAGACTTTGTATCGTAGCTTTGGAAGGCCCGAAGTGGCAGTAGTTTGCTAGTTGTTTTTTGTGTGTGCTGCGAGATGGCGCTGAAACCCGTAAGAAATACATTGTATCTGGTTTGGGAGGCTATTGTATACGGCTTTAAATGCATTGAACATAAGTATGTAATATATTGTAGGTCGATGGTGGAAATTTGTTACTTTCGGCACAAAAATCGTGCACCGAAAGTGCCACTGCACGTGTAAGACAATAGTATATTGTGTATCAAGTACGGAAAGTTGACAATTGGTCACGAATGCGGGGGATGGACGCATGAGCCGAAGGCGAGTGC
Organism: Nylanderia fulva; assembly: GCF_048542155.1. NCBI lineage: Eukaryota > Metazoa > Arthropoda > Insecta > Hymenoptera > Formicidae > Nylanderia > Nylanderia fulva. The sequence goes on along the minus strand of NW_028190964.1, from coordinate 38,431 downwards.
GACCACCCTACACGAGTGAACAATTGTCAATCCGCACTTGATACACATACTATTTTGTATTGCAAGTGCAGGCAAAGTGGCTGTTTCAGCGCGTTTTCTGTGCGCAAGGCGGACGATTGCACGCCACCATCTTGCCGCGACACGGTGGGGGAATAGCCGGTTTCAATACATTTCCTACGGCTTGAGCTGTATACAATGACTTTGAAACCGGCTTATTCACTCACCGCGTCGCCGCTAGATGGCGGCGGGGGAAATTGGCCTGTAGCATTCATCATCCACACCTTTCATTTACACTCTACACTTTTATTACACCTTACACTTTTCACTGCACTTTTACACTTTTTACATCTTTATACATTTGTAATAACTTCAATTCATTAATATACATAATGTTTTTAAGAAAAATCAATATTTCCATAACAACACATTCATTCATTTATTTGTTACATATTAATTCTTTTTGTTCTTTCGCTTTATACTTTCAATGAATAAACATTACTTTTTCAAAGATCTGGTGAATTTATTTATGAGTCGCTACATTTTTGGTGACCCCGACGTGATATTAAAGCCGACGTGATATTAAAGCCGACGCATTTTAAAGGCTGATGCGGAATAAGTGCCAAGTGATTGTCGTATTTGAAGTCTGCGAAATATTATCATCGCTTGGAAGAATTGCTGGATATTCTGATTTTAAGAGATTCATTCTCCGGATCTTTGAAACATCAGAGGCGGATTACTCCTTCACGGAAATTCTCAAATCATTTTATCGGATTCCTGGAACAAGAGGAAAATGCCAATCGATAGATCACCAATTAGACCCTGTTCGGATACACAGATTGATATGGATTTGGCGAGCGGATCAAATCAGGTTGGATCAGATAATATTAATATTTTACCTTCTCAAACTGGACATCAGGTGAGTGATCCTATGTTACAAATTCATTCAAATGAGTTTCGTTTATTAAAACTACCGACTTTCTGGCATAAACAACCTAAACTCTGGTTTGCTTCTATTGAAAGTGAGTTTACGGTTTATCGAATTCGATCAGATGATATTAAATATAGTTCTGTCATTCGTCATCTTGATGAACAAGCCTTAGTAAACATATCTGAAGTCATTGAAAATCCACCTGAAACAGATAAATATAATTATTTAAAGAAAATATTAATAAATCGCTTTACGGATTCAGAGGAAAAACGTTTGAGACAAATATTAGCTGGAATTGAACTTAATGATAAAAAGCCTTCGGAATTACTTTGAGAAATTCGTCATTTGTCTGGAGGATCTTTAGCAGATAGTGTTTTGCAAATGATTTGGCTTCAACGCTTACCACATAGAATTCAAACGACTTTAGCCGTAGTAGAGGATGTTCCTCTTGTTAAACTTGCGGAATTAGCCGATAAAATTGCTGATCGGGACGGCGGTTTGCAAGTCGCGGAAGTTTCCAATAATGCAAATAATAGATCTTCGGATTTCGCGGATTTGCTACGAAGAATCGAAGCTCTTGAAGTTTCTCGTCGTCGAGATCGTTCCAAAAGCCGGTCTAGAGAGAATAGAAGATTTAGATCGTTATCGCGTAACAAAGACAAATCAAATAAAGATATTAAAGATACATCAATTTGTTTTTACCATAAGAAGTTTGGTGATAAGGCTAAACGATGTACTTTACCTTGTTCTATGTCCAAAACATTCTTGGCTTCACAGGAAAACTAAAAACGCCGCTTAAGACTGAGGCTGCTTACGACGGTGTTTCTAACAATCGCCTCATTATTTTCGACAGACATTCAAATTTGAATTTTCTTAAAAAAACCACTCCTTAATGTTTAAAGTCGACCAGACTGGCAATAATTTATTATAAATAGTTATTTGAAATACAACAACGTTTCGGCTGTCATTGCAGCCCTTTTCAAGTACATCAAATTTAAAACAGTAAATCAACTTCTATGCAAACTACCGACAATGTTAACGCTTGTTTTGATGAACAATGCAAGACTGACAGAAGTAAGCACATATTAAATAGATGTTAACTGTTCACAAGAATCTTAGTCACGTGACTAAGATTCGTGTGAACAGTTAACATCTATTTAATATGTGCTTACTTCTGTCAGTCTTGCATTGTTCATCAAAACAAGCGTTAACATTGTCGGTAGTTTGCATAGAAGTTGATTTACTGTTTTAAATTTGATGTACTTGAAAAGGGCTGCAATGACAGCCGAAACGTTGTTGTATTTCAAATAACTATTTATAATAAATTATTGCCAGTCTGGTCGACTTTAAACATTGAGGAGTGGTTTTTTTATTAATTATTACTGGCAACCTTAAGGATTATTATTTATTGAATTTTCTTGTCGATACGGGCGCTGATATATCGTTGTTACCTAAAAAGGTTTTATTGAAGCCGTGGCATACTAATTTAAAACTTTTTGCCGCAAATGGTACTCAAATTAATACTTACGGTTCTAAAACTTTAATTTTGAACCTCGGTTTAAGAAGAGAATTCAAATGGAAATTTTGTGTCGCGGATATTCAACGTCCTATTTTAGGCGCCGATTTCCTTTGTCATTTTAATCTCCTAATTGACATTAAAAACAAGAAATTGATTGATAACGTTACCGGTCTTATGAATACTGGAAAAATTCAAGAAGTTGCACATTTGTCAATTTTTACCACATCTCCTGATTCTGTGTATCACAAATTTTTAACCGAATTTCCAGGACTCACCCGTTTTTCTCCAATTTCCTCGGTAAAAACACATGGTGTTGAACATCATATCGTTACGGAAGGTTCTCCTAAATTTTCGACTCCAAGAAGACTTACTTCTGAGAAACTTAAATGTGCCAAGGAAGAATTCAAGTCTATGATGGAGCAAGGAATTTGCAGGCCTTCAAGCAGCTCCTGGGCAGCCCCTCTACATATGGTACCTAAAAAGGAACAAAATTCTTGGAGACTGTGTGGTGATTATCGTGCACTCAATTCAATGACTATCCCGGATCGTTATCCCTTACCTCATATTCAAGATTTTTCTTCTTCATTTTTTGGTAAGAATATCTTTTCTAAAATCGACTTAGTTAAAGCGTACTATCAAGTCCCCGTCGCTAAAGAAGATATTCACAAAACAGCTGTCACTACTCCATTTGGGCTTTTTGAATTTGTCGTAATGCCTTTCGGTTTACGAAACGCAGCCCAAACTTTTCAACGGCTCATGAACTCTTTACTTAATGATTTGAGTTTTGCCTTTTGTTATCTTGATGACATTCTTATTGCTTCTAAAGATGAGAAAGAACATATTGCTCACTTACGCATTATTTTTGATCGTCTTCAACAAGCTGGAATGACAATCAATGTCGCTAAATGTCTTTTCGGTCAAAGCGAGATTTCTTTTCTTGGTTACTTAGTTTCTAACCAAGGAGTTAAACCTACATCCGAAAAAGTGAAATCAATTATTGATTATCCTAAACCTAAGACACTTCATGAATTACGCAGATTCTTAGGAATTATCAATTATTATCGTCGCTGTCTCAAGGATGCTGCAAATCATCAAGCTCTGTTAACAGAATATTTAAAGGACAGTCGCAAGAGGGATAGAAGAATTATTTCTTGGACTAAAGAAGCGGAATTAGCTTTCGAGTCATGTAAAGAAGAACTTTTACAAGTTACTACCCTTTCTCATCCTGCTCCTCATGCTCCTCTTATTTTAACTTGTGATGCTTCTGACTTTGCTGTTGGTGCATCACTTGAACAGTCTATTGACGACGATATCAAACCAATAGCATTTTTCTCAAAGAAACTAGACAAAGCTCAAAGAAATTATAGCACTTATGATAGAGAACTTCTTAGCATTTATTTGGCTATTAAACATTTCAGGCATTTTGTTGAAGGAAGACAACTGATTATCAGAACTGATCATAAACCTTTGATTTTTGCTTTCCGTCAGAAATTGGATAAAGCGTCACCAAGACAGATCAGACAATTGGACTTTATTGCTCAATTCTCTACAAATATTACCTATATTTCTGGAAAAATGAATTCAGTTGCTGATGCTCTGTCAAGAATTGAATCTATTTCAATGCCTATTATAGTTTCTTTAGAAGAACTTGCTAATTATCAGAAAGAAGATGAAGAACTTCAAGTTTTACTTTCTTCAAATTCTTCACTTCTGTTGAAGAAACTTATTCTTTCAAGATCAACCATACCTATTTATTGTGATTGCTCTTCGGAATTAATTCGTCCATATGTTCCTAAACTCTTACGCAAGAGAATTTTTGATGTTGTTCATGGACTCGCTCACCCCAGCGGCAAATTGACATCTAAACAATTACTACTGAAATTCATTTGGCCTTCTTTGAAGAAAGATGTGAAGGAATGGACTCGAACTTGTCTTCCATGTCAACGTGCGAAGATTTCAAGACACACCAAGAATTCTCCAATTAAGATTGCAATTCCTGATCAACGCTTTCAGCATGTGCATTTAGACATTGTTGGACCACTTCCTATTTGTCAAAATTACCGTTATTGTCTTACTATGATTGATCGTTTTTCCAGATAGCCTGAAGCTGTTCCTATTTCTGAGATTTCTGCTGAAACTATTTCTACAACATTTTATTCACATTGGGTAGCGCGTTTTGGTTCTCCTATCAGCATTACAACAGATCAAGGTCCTCAGTTTGAAGCAGCTTTATTCAAAGCTTTAACAAACTTAATTGGATGCCAAAGGATTAGAACTACTGCTTATCATCCTGCTTCAAATGGAATTCTGGAAAGATGGCATAGGACTTTGAAAGCAGCGATTATGTGTCACGAAACAACCAATTGGGTAGAATCTTTACCTTCAGTTCTTTTGGGATTACGTTCGTGTTTCAAAGAAGATTTAAAAGCTTTACCTGCAGAATTTCTTTATGGATCCACTCTTCGTATTCCTGGAGAATTTTTCATTGAAGAAGATTTTCCTGCAGATCCTGAAATCTTTCTTGAAAAACACAGGATTCATATGAGGAATATCAGATCATCTCCTACAAGTCATCATTGCAAAAGATCACCTTTTGTTCACAAGAATCTTTTTGATTGTACTCATGTTTGGATTCGAGAAGATACTGTTAGGAAGTCATTACAACCTCCTTATTCTAGCCCTTTTCCTATTGAGAAACGTATCTCTGATCATTTATTTGCAGTTAATGTTTCAGGAAGAGTTGTCAATATTTCGACAGAACGTTTCAAGCCAGCCTTCATTCCTAGAACTTCAGATTCTATTGAACTTTCTACCAGATCTTCAGCTCCTGTTCCTACTACTTCAGCTCCTGTTCCTGCGACTTCAGCTCCTGTTTCTGCTACTTCAAATCCTTCTTCTTCTTCTACTGTTGGAAAAGCTTTACGCACCTACCCACCAAAGAAGAAGAAAGTCCATTTCGCAACGAATATCGTCACTTGGGGGGGAGTACTGTAGCATTCATCATCCACACCTTTCATTTACACTCTACACTTTTATTACATCTTACACTTTTCACTGCACTTTTACACTTTTTACATCTTTATACATTTGTAATAACTTCAATTCATTAATATACATAATGTTTTTAAGAAAAATCAATATTTCCATAACAACACATTCATTCATTTATTTGTTACATATTAATTCTTTTTATAAGAGTTTTAACAAGGCTCTGTAATATAAATATAAATTTAACGTATAAGACGGGCAACAAGAGCCAAATCGCGGATGACAATGCGTTATCCTAACGAAACTAAATAATTTTCCGTTAGAATTAAATACCGGTGCACAAGGCACCAAATTTTACTTGGACACGGCCAAGATTTTAAATTATGAAATAATCTCATATTTGTATATACCCCCCCACGGAAAATAAATAAATGAATGCAAGAGAAAAATATAGATCCGAAAATCGCTGAATCGGGAATCGAACCCGAGACCTTTCGCTTGCCGGGCGACTGCTCTTCCAGCTGAGCTATTCAGATCCTTTCGATTCTATACTCTTCTCTGTTCTCGTTAGGATAACGCATTGTCTTCCGCGATTTGGCTCTTGTTGCCCGTCTTATACGTTAAATTTATATTTATATTACAGAGCCTTGTTAAAACTCTTATATTGATACACGCTGGCTTAAAAATGCGTTTGCATGTTTCTTTATTTCATGCCAGTTTACTGCGTGTGTTCTAAACGGAAAATAATATCCCTGTTCTAACTGTGTTGCGGCTTCCTTTAAGTGTGCGACAATGTTATCAAATGGTACTAATTTCGGATGTATATTTCCTTCCTCGATTTGCGCTACATTTTCCTGTAAGAGTTTTTCACTCTGTTTTATTGTATTCTCTAACTTACTTATATGTGTTACCGTATCGTTGATTATTGTTAGTTGATGCCTAACTGTGTGTTGTAACGTGCTCTGTCGGTTATTTATTAATTCTAGTTGTTCATTTATGCGTTTTTCGTCATCGGCGTCCATGGTACCGAACAATGTCTTTGCCACTGTTCCTATCCCGTCAATTATTCCCCTACGTTTGTCTGTATGTCTGTCGTAGAGTGTATTTATTTGTATTACCGTCTTTTCCAAATAGTTTAGTGTTTGTTTTGTAATACTAACTAAATTAAGGCATGTGTCTTGTTGCGTTAACACATTGCACGCTTTTTCCGTACGCTCTATATAATTTTGTATGTAACCTTGTTTCGCAGTTAATGTTGCTAGGTCCAGTTTTATTACTAGTTTCCACGTGCTTTTGGAACAATGTAGATGGCCTATTTTTTCAAAATGTGTCCCTGGTTCGTTGGTGAATTCCTCGAGTTCGTATGGCTCTTGGCTTGACCGTCTTAATGTCGCTGCGTTGGCATTGAATATGATCATCCTGTAATATATATATAATTCCCCTTACTATTTTATACTTTTGTATGCAATTTTTTATCAAGAAAGCGGAGCATTCGTTTTTTATATCTTCTGTCGTTTCTTCAGTCTTAGGTGTCACGTCCGGCCGTATAAATTTTTTCGTTTACTCCAAGTTCCTTAAACGCTATTTGAAAAGCGCGCCAAAGCCGGCCATGACGCTTAACTCCGCCTAGAAACTAAGCGTGGCGCTTCGTAGCGCCTAAGGATCTCCCACCACGGTGAGAGCCCCTACTCCGGAGAGTTCCCCCTCTCCAGGCCGCCGCAGGCCCGAGCCGCCGAAACAAAGGACCTCAGAGCAGTCCCGAATTTCGGCAGTTCTCTGCGCGACACCGAACAGTATAGTCGCACTCCTAAATTCTAACTCTAAGTCCAAATTCTAAATCCTAACTCTAATTCTAAAATTCTAACTCTAAGTATAATATTCTAACTCTAAATTCTAAGTCTAAATCTAAATTCTAATTCTAAGTTTTAGTCTCGAATTTTGTACTACTATACGAATAAATCAGTGTATTCATGTGTGAGAACTAGTGTTCAGTATTCTTCAAAACTTCCACTCCCGTGATAAAATACGATAGCGTTTTAAATTTGTCATACGGCGTTTGAATTCAGAATAATTCAAACTGTGTTTGGAGCGGACCACCGCTCATCACAGTCAGAATTAACATTCTCAGCATTTGCCAAAATAAGGAATTGATAGTGAGGTCCGCCGCATATCAACCCTCCTTATTTGAGTAATCATTCAGAGGATGCATCAAATTCAATATGCCTAAGACGCGACGCGCAGGAAGGAAGAATCAATTACGAAAACTAAACCGACTTTATCGCGAATCAGCGACCGAAGAATATTCTCAATTCCTCGGAGTGGAATATCAGGCCGATCCTGAATACGAGAACATTTTCAACATTAAAAATAATAACAACGACGAACTCCTACAGTGGAAGTGCATACCAATAACGTTCCAACCACGACGCCTGCCGCCGCCAAACATCCCAGTGAACGACCCTCGCCGCACGCACTACCTCCAAGTACGAGCCGACACGATCAAGAAAGTGCTACTAAAGGTAAGTGAAATTCACGTTAACCTAAGGAATCGCGCGTGTTAGCAAATTCAGAGACGCTTCTACCACGTGGAAGAGAACATTCTAGAAAAATCTCCGACGCATTTTTCCTCTTTTCCATCGTCACTGCGGAAGCTATAAAAAAAAGGTCGGGCTATAAAACTAGGGTCGACCACCACATGCGGTGCCACTCTCGGAATTCTAACACGGAAAAACGCAAATAGTTCAATCTCTTAAAAATCTTGTGTCTCAAGAAATAACTTCGTAAATCCGTACAACAAAGTAGTCATTTAAACAATAATCAATTGAGAACACTTTCGATTTGCCAACATTACCGACGATATACCGACATACGTTCTTTTACCAACGTTATCGACAATATACCGACATACGTTCTTTTACCGACATTACCGGCTATATACCAACATACGTTCTTATACCGACATACGTTCTTTTACCAACGGGTTATCGACGCCTTACTGGCACCTTACCAGTGTTTTACTGAACAATTACCGACGGTTTTGCCGACGACTACTAACTTCTCGATAACTGCCGGGTTCACCGAAGATCTACGAGCGAATGACGCATTATCAATTCGATTACGCAACAAACACAAATGTGCCCACTCACCCTTAGAGGTATAACTCCTCCTCCAGAAGTTAATCTCTTCGTACCGTTTGAACCCTTATTCTATTGCCAAGTTGGTGTCGGGTACATCCATTTTGAGACTAAGGCAGCTCTCTGCATTTCATGCTACTCCACCTTACCTAGAGTCTCGAAATTACTTTGGACAAGGATTCGGAAGCATACTCTAATCATAGGCGGAACACCTATCGGAATAAATTGCGGAGTCTGCAACTTCCGACTTACCCTCACGCGAATCGGTGATTTGTGCGAGCTTTGTCAGTTTACGTACGAAGACTATTTACGCAACCCCAACGACGTTTCGCATAGAGCAATCGACGAAGCTATCTTTATTACAGTAGAGTCACAGGTAGGTCCCTCGCAATAATCCGATCACCTCAGTTCCAGCGCGAATAACCTCAGATCGCGGGTATCCCCGGGGAGAATCGCATAGATTCGCGTACCCGTAATAGCGATCGTGTCTCGTGGAAAAAGCCGAGCTCTGCATTCAAATTTTCGCAGCCGCGACCCCACGAGACGTAACATAGGACAACTTTTGTTACGTGCGGCACGACATATTAACATGTATTTTCGTTTTAATTGTATTAGATGCAATGCTTATTCGCATTTGGACGATTTGTTGTGTCCTTACTGTCGCGCCCGCGCCTCTGTTGTGGGGCCCGAAATAACGGGGGACGAGTATACCCGGGCGTACGATGTGGTGCTCCGGTGGGCGAATGTGTCCCGGAGGGCGGGTGAGCCGCATTCTTTGCACGTCACCCTTGATACGCGCACCGATACGCGAGTAGTGCGTGAAGTGGTGGTTTTGGTGGGGACGACCAGCCTTGACCGATTCGCGATACCGGAATAGGTAAGTCTCAATTTTCGATAAATAATTTTAGTCTGTTTGTGTGTATGCGTATTGCTCTTTTTCCTTTCTTTATTGTGTAGTTGACGTCGGAGTTCTTTTCGATTATTGTATACGGTCCTGCCCATAAGGCGTCAAGTTTCTTTGATCGTCCGCGTCGTAGCGTATCGTCATATATAAGTACTTTATCACCGACTTTAAATTTTATTTCTTTTGCGTCTTTATCATAATATTTTTTTGATTTGATTTTTTCTTCGTTTACGCGATCCTTCGCAATTTGTTGTGTGGCCCTTAATCTTTCTTTAAGCTCTTGAGCGTAATCGTCGTAGCTGTATGTGGCCCTCGGTGGTTTTGTTAATGCCGTCGGTAGGTTGGCCTGATGTCCGTAAATTAATTCAAACGGCGTGTACCCCGTTGCACTGTGCGGGGTCGTATTATAAGTAAACATTGCATAAGGTGTCCATTCGTCCCAGTCTGTTTGATCAGCGTCAAAATAATGGCGAAGATACTCTGCTAATGTTCTATGTGATCTTTCGAGTGCCCCATTTGTTTCCGGGTGATACGCGGTTGTTTGTAATTTTTTAATTTTTAACAGTTTACATGTGTCCTTAAATATTTCACTTAAAAAGTTTGTCCTTTGATCTGTCAAAATTTTCTCCGGTATCCCGTGTTCTAGGATTATTTTTGTTACGAACTCCTTTGCGATTGTGCCAGCTTCCTGGTTCGGTATTGGAATCGCCTTACTAAATTTTGTTAGGGTGTCTTGGAATGTTAATAAATATTTACTCCCATTCGTAGTTATTGTTAGCGGCCCTACAATGTCCAACGCACATTTTTCAAATGGCTTATCAGGCGTATCTGTAATTATTAATGGTGCTTTATTTTTCCGCGACAATTTATTTTTTTGACATGACTCGCATTTGGCGATGTATTTCTCGACGTCTTTTGTTAAACCCGGCCAATCATGATCTAAACGAATTCTCTTAATTGTTCTTTCTATTCCCTGATGTCCTCCAATGGGCGCATCGTGATATTCATACAGTATCTGTTGTTTTTCCTCTTCGGTGTACGTCCTTTCATTCTTAGCATCGTTTACCTCTTCTTTTTCTATCTTGCATATACCTTCCGTCCTTTCGCTTGAGTCACCGTTTCGGATTACGTTCCGACTTAATGCATCAGCGTTTGCGTTCGCTCGTCCGGCCTTATGTATGATTTCGTAATCGTATTCTTCTAATTTTAATCTCCAGCGAATCAACCTTGAGCCGGGGTCATTCACGTTAAATAGCCATACCAATGGTTTATGATCCGTAATGATTTTGAATTTGGTCCCGTACACGTATGGTCTAAAATGTTTTACGGCCCATACAATTGCTAATAATTCTTTTTCCGTTGTGCTGTAATTCTGCTCCGCGCGAGATAGCACTCTGCTTGCGTAAGCAACAGGGCGGTCATTGCCTATGGGCCCCTGTAAGAGCACGGCTCCGATTGCATAATCGGACGCGTCTGTAGTTACATTAAATTCCTTATTAAAATCTGGATATTGTAATATCGGTGCCGTTATTAACTTATCTTTTAAAATATCGAACGCAATTTGTTGCTCGCTGTTCCATCCGAAGGTTTCGCCCTTTTTTGTCAATCTAGTCAGGGGTTTTGCGATCTTTGAGAAATCCTAAATGAACTTCTTATAATAACCGGCGAGTCCTATAAATGCCTGTACATCTTTAACTTTTTTCGGCGTCGGAAAATTTTTTACCGCCTCTAATTTTGATGGGTCCGGTAATATACCGTTTTCCGAGATTATGTGTCCTAAGTATATAACTTCTTTTCGTAAAAATTCACATTTATCTGGCTGCAATTTCATGTTGTGCGTCCGTAATCTCTGTAGCACTTCCCTGAGCCTTTTATTATGATCCTCTAAACTTGACCCATATATGACAATGTCGTCGAGATATACGAGACATTTGAGCCCTTGAATTCCAGTCAGTACTGAATTCATTAGTCGTTGGAAGGTCGCGGGTGCATTCTTTAGTCCAAATGGCATTCTGTTGAACTCATAATGTCCAAAAGGAGTTGAGAAAGCCGTTTTCTTTTTATCGTATTCAGCCATCGGTATCTGGTGATAACCTGATGCTAAATCGAGCGTTGTAAAGTATTTAGCGTTTCCCAGCTGGTCCAAAATGTCTGTGATGTTTGGTAGCGGAAACGAGTCGCCTACTGTAAGGTCATTCACCTTTCTAAAATCTACAACTACCCTTAGTCTTGGGTTTCCGGATGCGTCAGCTTTTTTCGGCACTACTAACAGTGGAGCGTTCCATTGGCTAACGCTTGACCTGATAATGCCAGCATCTAGCATCTCTTTAACTTGTTTATTTACCTCCGCCTTATGCTTCTCCGGCAGGCGGTACGGTCGTACGTTGACCGGTGCTGAATCGGCGCGCGTGGTTATTTCATGTTCCACGGTCGCGGTGCAGCTCAGTGGTTCTCCATTCAAGAGAAATAAATCGCAATAGTCTTCGCATATCCTGTGTATAGCCTGTCGTTCTTCTACGTTGAGATGGTCCGTCCGTAATGATTGTCATACTTCCCGATTTCTTTTGCTCGAATACTTCGGAATTTCTTTTCGTATGAGGGTTATTTCATGCTTCATTTCCCCCTCTATTTCGTCTATTGTTATTAGCGGCGTTCTTAACTCGACAACTTTGTCGGTTGTATTTATGACACTGACTGGACACACGTAGTCCTCTGGCTGCACGAGGCATCGTCCTATATACACACCGGGTGCAGTTTGTTCGGCTCTTACGACTCCTGCGCTATTTTTATTTGTGGCGGCTCGGATAATTGTTTTGCTGCGCGGCTGTAATCGGATCCTTTCGTATGGTTGCAAATTTAACACGGCATCTCCTATGGTGAGTTCCCGTTTTTTGAAATTACAGTTAACTCCCTGTTTCCGCAAAAAATCTATCCCGAGAATTCCTTCGTATTCCATGGGAAAATCGTCTTTGACGACGTATGTTGTGTGTTTTATTTTCCGACCTCCTATGTCAATTGTCGCCGGCGTCTTTCCTATTGTTCGCGCTTTGTGTCCCGTAATGCCAATGAGCGTTATTTTTCCTTTATAAATTAATGCGTCATCTTTTAGATGTTTTAGTTTTATTAACGAAATAGTTGCCCCTGAATCGAATAGCATTTTAACTGCGCCATTCTTAGCTTCACGCATCGGTATGCGCTCTAAACCCGCGCTCTCTTGTAGTGTGGGTCGTAGGTGTGATACGCGATACTCGACGGCGCGTGCCGGGGTCTCTCCTTCCGAGTCTCCCTCGTTGCTGTCGCGTTCGTAACTGCTACTGCTTTGCTCGGAATCCGTATCACCCTTTTTCGTTTTCGGCTTCTTTCGGCTCTTGGTTAGATTAACATTACGCTTTTTTTTTTCCTCATTCATTCTGTCGCGATTTGATGTCGTTTTTGGCCGTCCGTTTATCGTCCAGCATTCTTCACGGCTGTGTCCACGTTTTTTGCAGTGGTTGCAAAACTTTTCTGCTGTGATTACGCGATCTGATTTCTCGGGTTTCGGAAGCGCGTATTTACTGTTACGGCATTCTCGCTCGTAGTGCCCCGATTTTCCGCATTTATAACATTGTACGGCATTTTTTGTTGATCGCGACGGCACTCCCTCGTAACGGTTTCGATTTGTGTAATTACTAGATCGCGTTGTAGTTGTGCCCTTTACTTTTTCTTCGGCGGTTGCGGCCGTTATTGCCTCCTGCAGTGTTTGGTAATTTTGAGAACGAATAAGAAGTTGTATCTCGTCGCGTAGTCCTATTTGGAAATTTTGCAAGGCTTGTTTTTGTATAGTACTTAGTATGATCCGCTTTGCAATGGGGGAGTGATCTTCTCCCTCCGTCATGGATTCATATAACTCCATAGCTAAGGTATCGACGCGCGTTCCGAAAGCTTGCGCGCCTTCATTTGCCTTTTGTTTTAAGGAATTGAACTCTATCTGCAAATACGTAGTACTTCGCCTACTCTGATATGTACATTCCAATTGTCGCTTGAGTTCGTCGTATGTCTGTATGTCTCGCGTTTGAAAATCTAACATTGCTTTGCCTTTGAGTTTCGTGCATAAGATAGCTCCCACCAATCCTCTTTCGTTAGCAGGGTGTATGTTTGTCATGGCGTACGTGCATGTGCTTAGGAATTCCTGTAATTTATGTTGGGCCGTCCCGTCAAATTCCGGAATCATTTGCCGTGCTTCTTTTAACGATAAAAAAGGTTCCTGCGGGCCTTGTCGATGTCTAGCGTCATTCTCTGTTTGTCCGTACACAACGTTATATTTTTTGTCGTCATTGTCGGGGTCTCGCGTTTCCCTCTCGCGGGTGTGTGTGTCCCGGCGGATTTGACCTCGTTCGTCCGCGTATGTGCTAATATCACGAATTTGCTCGCGTAATATGTCTATTTTCGTGAGCATAGTTCCCTACATAGTTCTCGCATGCCTCTCATTATCTCACGTAGCATAGGGTTATCTATTCCGGCCTCCCTATAATTAGGAGTTTCGCGCACCTCGATTTCGTCAATGCGTCTATCTATGTATCGTCTGGTATCGCGGGGGTTAGTTGTCCCTATTTCGCTATTAGGGGGTGGTGCATGTACGTCGGCTTTCACCAGTCAAGTGTTGTCGCGAGCTATTGTACCGTGTAGACGGTCAATCTCGCGGTCGATGGCACCCTCGGACACATCCATGCCACCGTTAGGCGGTGTTCGCAGCATGTCCTGAAACTGTTACGTCTCGTGGGGTCGCGGCTGCGAAAATTTGAATGCAGAGCTCGGCTTTTTCCACGAGACACGATCGCTATTACGGGTACGCGAATCTATGCGATTCTCCCCGGGGATACCCGCGATCTGAGGTTATTCGCGCTGGAACTGAGGTGATCGGATTATTGCGAGGGACCTACCTGTGACTCTACTGTAATAAAGATAGCTTCGTCGATTGCTCTATGCGAAACGTCGTTGGGGTTGCGTAAGTAATCTTCGTACGTAAACTGACAAAGCTCGCACAAATCACCGATTCGCGTGAGGGTAAGTCGGAAGTTGCAGACTCCGCAATTTATTCCGATAGGTGTTCCGCCTATGATTAGAGTATGCTTCCGAATCCTTGTCCAAAGTAATTTCGAGACTCTAGGTAAGGTGGAGTAGCATGAAATGCAGAGAGCTGCCTTAGTCTCAAAATGGATGTACCCGACACCAACTTGGCAATAGAATAAGGGTTCAAACGGTACGAAGAGATTAACTTCTGGAGGAGGAGTTATACCTCTAAGGGTGAGTGGGCACATTTGTGTTTGTTGCGTAATCGAATTGATAATGCGTCATTCGCTCGTAGATCTTCGGTGAACCCGGCAGTTATCGAGAAGTTAGTAGTCGTCGGCAAAACCGTCGGTAATTGTTCAGTAAAACACTGGTAAGGTGCCAGTAAGGTGTCGATAACCCGTTGGTAAAAGAACGTATGTCGGTATATCGTCGGTAATGTCGGTAAAAGAACGTATGTTGGTATATTGTCGATAACGTCGGTAAAAGAACGTATGTCGGTATATCATCGGTAATGTTGGTAAATCGAAAGTGTTCTCAATTGATTATTGTTTAAATGTCTTCCTTGTTGTATGGATTTTCGAATTTATTTTTTTTTTTTGAGACACAAGATTGTTAAGAGATTGAACTATTTGCGTTTTTCCGTGTTAGAATTCCGAGAGTGGCACCGCATGTGGTGGTCGACCCTAGTTTTATAGCCCGACCTTTTTTTTATAGCTTCCGCAGTGACGATGGAAAAGAGGAAAAATGCGTCGGAGATTTTTCTAGAATGTTCTCTTCCACGTGGTAGAAGCGTCTCTGAATTTGCTAACACGCGCGATTCCTTAGGTTAACGTGAATTTCACTTACCTTTAGTAGCACTTTCTTGATCGTGTCGGCTCGTACTTGGAGGTAGTGCGTGCGGCGAGGGTCGTTCACTGGGATGTTTGGCGGCGGCAGGCGTCGTGGTTGGAACGTTATTGGTATGCACTTCCACTTTAGTAGTTCGTCGTTGTTATTATTTTTAATGTTGAAAATGTTCTCGTATTCAGGATCGGCCTGATATTCCACTCCGAGGAATTGAGAATATTCCTCGGTCGCTGATTCGCGATAAAGTCGGTTTAGTTTTCGTAATTGATTCTTCCTTCCTGCGCGTCGCGTCTTAGGCATATTGAATTTGATGCATCCTCTGAATGATTACTCAAATAAGGAGGGTTGATATGCGGCGGACCTCACTATCAATTCCTTATTTTGGCAAATGCTGAGAATGTTAATTCTGACTGTGATGAGCGGTGGTCCGCTCCAAACACAGTTTGAATTATTCTGAATTCAAACGCCGTATGACAAATTTAAACGCTATCGTATTTTATCACGGGAGTGGAAGTTTTGAAGAATACTGAACACTAGTTTTCACACATGAATACACTGATTTATTCGTATAGTAGTACAAAATTCGAGACTAAAACTTAGAATTAGAATTTAGATTTAGACTTAGAATTTAGAGTTAGAATATTATACTTAGAGTTAGAATTTTAGAATTAGAGTTAGGATTTAGAATTTGGACTTAGAGTTAGAATTTAGGAGTGCGACTATACTGTTCGGTGTCGCGCAGAGAACTGACGAAATTCGGGACTGTTCTGAGGTCCTTCGTTTCGGCGGCTCGGGCCTGCGGCGGCCTGGAGAGGGGGAACTCTCCGGAGTAGGGGCTCTCACCGTGGTGGGAGACCCTTAGGCGCTACGAAGCGCCACGCTTAGTTTCTAGGCGGAGTTAAGCGTCATGGCCGGCTTGGCGCGCTTTTCAAATAGCGTTTAAGGAACTTGGAGTAAACGAAAAAATTTATACGGCCGGACGTGACACCTCCCCCCTTAAAATAAAAATGTTGGAATTTAATGTTCCAACATTTTGGACTTAGTTTTCTATGCGCTACGATTAGGTTCTTAACTTAACATTGATTATGTAAATATTTATTTAGTTCGCCGTAATCTTTCATTGGGGGAACACTCGTAGGGTGAGTTTTTGCACACACTTTGCCACTGTCTGATTCGTTAATCGAAGGGGTTTGTTGTGTGGGCAGGGTTAAGGGTGTTTCTTCTTCGTTCGTTGGAGGGGGTTTCTGGTGTAGCAGTTCTCGTCCGTTGTCCTGTTCTCCGTCCGCTGATCTACCAAGGTGTAGGAGAACGTTGGTCACCGAGGTCCAAATGGCTCCGAGTAGATGTAGACTCCATCCGTACACCGAGTGGAGTGCGTACCCATGGATCAGGGTGTCGATTATTAATTTTATCAACCGTACGGTAACGAAGATGCCAAGTACTCCGGCACTGGCGGATCCGAAGCTTATAAATCCCTTCCATAGCCTGGCTCCGGTATTTTCCGCTATTCGGTCGAGAGATTTCTCGTCTAATAAATTCAGCAAGGAGAAACTGCCTGTAGGAATTTCCTGTCCCATTGCTCCCCTGGCGATTGTGTGGAGCATGGAGGGTTTTTCCACGGGGAACATGATATGGTCGCGAAGACGATCAAGATCTTCGTTCGTATAGATACCACTGGAAGCGAGTGAATCCGGGCTTACGTACTTCCATGAGGGTTTGGTTAGAGGCCTGATAGTAGGCGGTGCCACCGATTCCACGGGTTTCGGTGTTAGTCTATACCAGGTGTTGTGTATTTGGTATAGAGTTGGTAATAGTTCATTGCAATCCCTCGATGTTCCGGCTTTAGTAAGTATCTTCGATCTTGGTAAGAGGAAGAGTGACTTATTTTGATGAGTGACGGGCAGTTCGTTGTAGCACTCCTCGGTAGGTCGTAGGCGGCATTTGACAGGTATACATTTGATGAGGTGTATAACTTCACCTGCAGTTATGGCGGTATAACCTGGAGACTTCATTATTCGATGCGCCATTTCGTCAGGTGCTATGCTTGCTAGAGAAAGTGCGTTGAGGAGGATCTGCCTTTCCAGTGCACATTTTTGCTCCATAATATCCTTGTATAGTTGGGTCAGCTGGGTTTTCAGGTGTTTCTCGACGTATATAAATTTTGAATTCACATATGTGAAGATGTCGAGGTTGTCGATTCTGACCTTGGAACGGCTTTTGAATGTCCGTTCGGGCCTCGTTTCGAGGATACACAGCTTGGGATGTTCCGTTCGCCAAAGGTTGTATCCGCATACGTTGGTCTCGGTTGTCCTTGCTAATGCGAAGGTTGTGTCACGCGCCGTGACTGTATAAATCGTTGGCGCTTCCTCTTGGGGAGTGCTGGGCGACAATCGATATGCTATTCCTTCGTAGAGAACATCGTATCGTCCAAAGTGACAGTTGTCAATTGGCAGGATTGTCCAGAAGGTGGAGGCGCCGTCGGCATCAATGCATTCGCCTGTCGTTACGGGACAGCGAGTGCCGGATGGAAGTATCACTTCATTGTTATTGTATCCAACGGGCAGCTCCAATTGTCGTATCGTGATTCGTACTGAGGCTTGCACGATCACGTCGTCCCATGAACCGTATGCGTCGCTGAACTGGGTGCCGCTGCATTTTCCGTCTGTCTTAACTGATCCTGCGAGTGTCATTGCTCTTAGGTTTGTTGCATTTGGCTTAATCCCAGTAATGTGCTGGTTAACTCCTAGAGATATGGTCCCTGTTTCGTGCAATTTTCGGCATGTATCTGCCGATATTTCGTGGATATACTCCTGTCTTCCGTTCTGCACCGCTGCTATATGAGAGTGCATTCCGCAGTAAAATATAGTCCGGTCTATTTCGATTTTGCATTGGTAGGCAGGAGTATGCACGAATTCACTGAGTTGGAGTAGTTGTATATAGACTTCCTCCTTCTTAGGTTCGATGCTGTTGGTTTTACACTCTTCGATATCTAAGAGGGAGAGTGTTGTGATGTTCAGGCCCCGTCCTCCACAGTCGTATCCGATTAGTCCGCTGGATAGTGGGGCCAGGAAGGCCATGCCCAGGATAATTGCGAGAGTCCTCATCTTAGCGTGGTTGGTTGATTACTGGCCCGTCCTCCGTTTGGGCGTCCGAGATATATTCGTCTTCGGAGTGGGGGTCTTCAAGGGTGGGGGCTTGATGTGGTGAGGGCTTTAACTTGTCCATATGTACGGTTTTAGTCTTACTATTGCTTATAGCTAACTTAACGT
The DNA here is from genome assembly GCF_048542155.1 of Nylanderia fulva. Taxonomy (NCBI): domain Eukaryota; kingdom Metazoa; phylum Arthropoda; class Insecta; order Hymenoptera; family Formicidae; genus Nylanderia; species Nylanderia fulva. The sequence goes on along the minus strand of NW_028190964.1, from coordinate 19,791 downwards.
TATTTTTACCTAGTATCTTTATTATCCTATAGGGACCTGTATATTGGTCTCCTAATTTCCCTTTGTTAGGTTCCTTAAGTAAATAAACGCTATCGTTAATCTTAAATTTACGCGTATTGATTTTCTTATCGTAGTATTTCTTACCTCTATTCTTAGCATTATTTAAGTTTTCGCGTGCGGCTGTTTGGGAATCGCGCAATTTGTTGAATAGTGTGGTTAAATATTGTGTATAGCTTTCGTTAGTCATGCTTTCGATGTCCGGGTCGCTCGAGGGGACCCGCGCGATTTTCCCGAAAATGAGTTCGTACGGAGTGTATTTTGTACCCTCATATACGCTCGTATTATACGAAAACGATGCTAGTTTTAAAATTTGATCCCATTCACTATTTTTATCAACAAATTGCTTCAAATATTCCCAGAGTACCTGGTGTGATCGTTCTACCGATCCGTTCGCTTGTGGTCTGTACGCTGTGGTCTTACATTGCTTGATTTTAAATTTTCGGGCTACTGTCCTCATGAGGCTGTTTATAAAGTGTGAGCCCTGGTCGGTGAGGATCGCTTTTGGCGCGCCGAATGTACAAATAAGGTCGTTAGTAAATGCTTCTGCTACTTGTATCGCTCCTGCTTGTCGGAGTGGGATCGCAAGGGAGTATTTGGTTAGCAGGTCCTGTATAGTTAGGATGTACGTATTGTTTTGTTTCGTGGTTGGGAGGGGACCCATTATATCCATGGAGACCTTTTCGAAGGCCGAATCGGGGGTGTCGGTTAGGATCATTGGTTGCTTGGTTTTTACGCGAACCAATTTCTTTAATTGACACGCGCGGCAGTTTTTGACGAAATTTTGGACATCAGTTTTTATACCGCTCCAAGTGTAGCGTTTTTTAATCCTATTGTAAGTTTTGGTGATGCCCTTGTGTCCTGCTACCGCGGAACAATGATTTTCGGCGAGAATTTGTTCCCTTTGGTCCTTCCCGGGGACCGTTATGTCGTTCGTACAAATAAATATTCTTATGTCGATTTCGTCTAGTATTTTAATTAAGAGGTTATATATCGTATTCCAATCTACATTGTCAACGTTGCCTTTACTGATCGAGATCGATTGCAAGCCCAATTCTCGGATAACGTCTAGTAGCGAGTGTATTGCTTCTTTTATTATTTCCTTTTCGGTAACGCCGGAAATCCTCTCCTTTACCGCGAGAGAAATTACGCGTCGGGTGCCCTCGCGACTTACCCTTGCCCTGCCCAAAGCTGCATCTCTGGTCATCGGCAAGGAGTTCGCTACTTGCAATATTTGGGCTCCCTTGTCGATCGGTGTTCCTTGTTGCGTTATGAAAATGACAAGGTTATCTTTTCGGGTCGCGAAATTGTCCGGGATATTTATCACGCGGGGCCTCACGGCGGCCCGTGGAATGAAAGGACTGTTTACGTTTATGAATAACTCCTCGCTACTGGAACTGGAGTTGCTATCGGTTTCGTTTTCCGAGTCGCTGTCCTCGCTGGAACTAGGGGGCGAGTTTGTTTCCTCTGATTTCGAATTATCGGGGGTCGGTGAGGGACGCTGTTCGCCGCAATCCAGCTTGTTTGTGATTCGTGGAGTTTTTGCGCCTCGCTTCTTCTTAGCGGGGAATAGGGATTCATTGGAGTCGGACAATCTTTGTATTTGTGAGAGAGGGAGGACTCGTTCGACTTCGGGCATAGGGTCTGGGGTAGGATTTCGCGAGAGGGCGTCTGCATTGGCGTTTATTTTTCCTGCTTTGTATAATACCTCATACTCGTATTCTAATAGTTTTAGACGCCATCGGACAAGACGGGAAGATGGGTCTTTTACTGAATGTAGCCACACCAAAGGTTTGTGATCCGTGACCAATTTAAACTTCTTACCGTATATGTAAGGCCTGAAGAAATTTACGCTGTAAACTATTGCTAATAGTTCCTTTTCTATAGTCGAATAGTTTCGCTCGGCCTTATTTAGTAACCTGGAGGTGTAGGCTATAGGGAGGTCTTTTCCAATCGGCCCTTGGCTCAGGACACCGCCTATTGCATATCCGGATGCGTCGGTAGTTATAACGAAAGGTTTCGTAAAATCCGGATACTGTAGTATCGGTTCTTTGCACAATGCATCGCGGAGGTGCGTAAAGGCTGTCTCCTGTTCCTTATGCCAAACAAAGGTCTCATCCTTTTTCAGCAGATCGGTAAGCGGGCGCGCTATCTTCGAAAAATTAGGTATGAACCTCCGGTAGTATCCCGCTAGCCCGAGAAATTGCTTGCTATTCTTCGGGTCTGTAGGGCGAGGGAAACTCTGAACCGCGGTTATCTTTTTAGGATCGGGTTTCACTCCAGTTTCGCTTATGACATGTCCCAGGTACGTGACTTCTTTACGGAGGAACTCGCACTTGTCGGGCTGGAGTCGCAGTCCTGCCTTCCTAAGTCGTTCCGCCAATTTGTGGAACTTTATTTCGTGCTCTCGCAGTGAGCTCGAATATAATACGATATCATCAAGGTACACAAATAGTTCGGCGCCTTGAAGTCCGGTGAGTACCTGGTCCATGAGTCTTTGGAATGTCGCGGGGGCGTTTTTTGAGCCCAAACGGCATTCTCTTAAATTCGTAATGCCCGTACGGTGTGGAAAACGCCGTTTTATGGGCGTGTGCTTTATCCATTTTGATTTGATGGAAACCCGATGCTAAATCGAATACGCTAAAGTACTTCGCGCTTCCTAGTTGATCGAGGATTTCCACTATGTTTGGTAGGGGGTACGCGTCCCCGATCGTTTTTTCATTCAGCGCCCGATAATCTATTACCATGCGCCAGCGTTTGTTACCTTTCGAGTCCGGTTTCTTTGGCACGATCCACAAGAGGGAGTTGTACGGTGAAGTGGATGGTTGAATGACATCGTTCTCGATGAGTTCTTGTACTTGTTTATTAATTTCCTTCTTGTGCATCGGCGGAAATCGGTATTGTTTCGTGTGGACCGCTAATTCGTCGGTTGTCGGGATTGTGTGTGTAGTGACGTCTGTGGAGTGTAATTTATCGGTGGGGAGACGGAACAAATCGTTGTAGACGTTTATGAGGTTATGTACGTGTTTAGTCTCCTCCGCATTTAAGTGTTCAAGCCGCAGCAGTGTTTTTATTTCTTCGGGACGAGATTGTGTGTTTTGTCGGGTCAACGCTGCGACGTGTTGAGGTTTTATGTCGTTATGTTTTATGAGATTGTGTTACGTCCCGTTCGCAGTCGCGGCGTGTTATTCGCAAGTGTATGATTCGCGTTGCACGTACTCGAACTATTGCGCGAGACAACGTCGTATTACGGAAATTTTTCCGGGGATACCCACGACGAAGGGTTTTCCGACAAAGGTTGCACGATGCGGAGGAAAGGGAAAGAATGTGTTACCCTTAAAGTAGCAGTTACGGCGTGGAGCCTATCTGTAATTCTACAGTTATGATCGTGGTTCCGTCTTCTATCCTCGCCGGGACGCTATCTGGGTTACGCGAGTAGTCTTCGTATACAGACTCGCAAAGTTCGCATAGGTCACCCGCCCGTGAGAGGGTGAGGCGGTTGCTGCAAGTTCCGCAAACTATCCCAACTAATAATCCACCTATGGTTAGGCTATGTTTCCGGATCCGCGTCCAGAACAATTGAGAAGTTCGAGGTAACGCGGCGAAGCATGAAAGACAAAGAGCGGCTTTAGTTTCAAAATGGATGTACCCGATACCGACTTGACAGTAATACGGAGGCTCGAGAGGTATTAGGAGATTAACTCCTGGAAGAGGGGTTACACCTCTAAAGGGGATTGGGCACATCTATACTTGCCACGTTAGTTGTATTAAAAGATCATGCGTTGTTCGCTCGTAGATGGTTGATGGGACCGGAAGTTGTCGAGAGGTCGGTAAATGGCGGCAAAGTGAGTCGATGTGGCGTCGATATAACGTCGGCAACTATCGGTAACGATCGTCGGTAAAGGCCGTCGGTATAAGCCGGTGGTAAATCGTTGGTAAGATCGTCGATAAAAGAACGTACGTCGGTATACTGTTGGTAAATCGAGAGTGTTCTTAATAGTTTATTGGTTAAATGACTACTTTGTTGTACGGATTTACGAAGTTATTTCCTGAGACACGAAGATTTTTAAAAGATTGAATTATTTGCGTTTTTCCGTGTTAGAAGTTCGAGAGTTGTACCGTGTGCAGTGGACGACCCTAGTTTTATAGCCTGACCCTTTTTTTATAGCTTCCGCAGTGACGATGGAAAAGAGGAAAAATGCGTCGGAGATTTTTCTAGAATGTTCTCTTCCACGTGGTAAAACCGTCTCTGAATTTGCTAACACGCGCGATTCCTCAGGTTAACATGAATTTCACTTACCTTTAGTAGCACTTTCTGACGGTGGCCCCCGTCGGGGGGTATGGTGCGGGAGGGGCTTTTCCCGGGGGTTTTGGGGGCGGGGCCGGGTTGGGAAAGTTTTGGATGCCCTTCCATGTAGGGTTCGCGCTCATTTTTTTTAATGTTGAAAAATCCTCTACGGGGTCGGCCCGATACTCCACCCAAAAATTGAGAGTTTTTCCCGGTCGTGATTCACGAAGGTCGGTTTGTTTTCGTATTGTTTTCCTTCCCCCCGCTGGTTTAGGCTTTAAAAATTTTTAGCACCTCTGAAAGATTTCCAAAAAGGGGGGTTTTTTGCGGGGGACCTCACTTTAATTCCTTTTTTTGGAAATTGAGAATGTTTTAACGTGATGGCGGTGGTCCGCCCAAAAAATTTTTAAATTATTTTAATTCAAAGCCTTGACGATTTAAAGTTGTTTTTTAAAGGGGTGGAATTTTGGGGTCGAACACTTTTTTTTACCAGAAAACAGTTTATTCGTATATAGTGGGTTTAAACTAGAACTTTGAATTTTTACTTAGACTTAGAATTAGTTTTTTTTTAGGAAATTTTATTAAATTAAATTTTAGAAATTAATTTGAATTTGGCTAGAGTTAAAAATTTTGAAAGGGACTGACTTTCGGGGGGGCGCGAGGAATGACAAAAATTGGGGGCTTTTTGAGGCCTTCGTTTCGGCGGTCGGGCCCACGCTTAGTTTTAGGCGGATTTTAAGCGTCAGGCCCGGCTTTGGCGCTTTTTAAATAAGTTTGATATTTTTTAGGATTTATTTCTTAAGAGGAAAAAAAAAATTTACATACCCTGACTTTTAAAAGGGGGACGTGAACCCCCCCCTTTTAGAAAAAATTTGGACCAGTTCCCAAGGGTTTCCTTTTAGTAGTAAATTTAAGGTAAATTTTGAAAACTTATATATCTATACTCCTTCGTTGAGGGGGGTTGGCATTCTTGTAGCATAGGCACCCAATTTTGGCTTTTTTCGCGGGGGGTAAAAAAATTCGGTCGCAAAGGGGGATTTGGGGGTGTTAGCTCTGTCCTTGTCCGGTTTCTCGCCGCTGGTTTTCGGGGGCAGTAAAACGTTGTACTGAGGTCCAAACGGCCCCAGGAGGTGCAAACCCATCCTATCGGAATGGAGTCGTAAAAATGTATCTTTTGTGCGATATTATTTTTGGCGACCGGACGATGAAAATACCCGGGGGGATTCCAGCGTTCGATCCGAAATTACGAATCCTTTCCAAAACGGGCTCCCGTTTTTCTGCTAGCGGGTCGAGGTTTTTCCCCAAACGGTTTTAGCTAGGGGGGGGTTCCCGGGGACTTCTTGTCCCATTGCTCCTCTAGAATTATTGACATAAGGGTTTCTCCAGGGAAAATAATGTGGTCGCGAAGACGTAAGGCTTCGCTGGTAGAGATGCCGTGGGGGATGAATTGGAATGAGATCCCATGTGGTTTGGTTTGTGGGTTTAATCATCGGCGGCGCCATTGTTCACTGGTTTGGGGTTAAACATCCAGTTGTGTACTTATAAACCTGGAAGTAGTTCGGGAAAACCCGGGGTTCCGTTTTGGTAATACCTTGATCTTGGCAACAGGAGAGGGATTTTTTTTTTTTGGGGGTGCGGGGGGGTTCGTGTAGCATCTTTTTAGCGGACCGGGACTCCCCCGGGAGCATTTGTCAAATGGGGGACTTCGCCCGCCCTAAGGCGGTTTTTTAGCCCGGGCCTTTATATTCATGCGCCATTTCGTCCGGGCGAGCGGCGGGGGGAGAGAGAGCGTTTTTTAGAATTTGTTCTCTAAACAATTTTTTTTTCCCTTTGTTTGATAATTGTGTCAATTGTGTTTTCAAGTGTTTTTTTTTTTCCCCGTAAATGAATTGGAATTTAAGTAGGAAAAAAAATCGAGGGTTTCGTTGGATTGGAGTGGCCCTTAAAAAGTATGCCCCGGTTGGTCTAGTTGCAGAGTTTGGAGTTTCCCCTCAAAAAATTGTACCGACACATTTTTTTCCCTGGTTCGGCTAAAACAAAAAAGGGTTTTTTGCGTGGGGATGTGTAGAACGGTGTTCCCTCTGTGGGGCTTTGATGAAGGCGTGCGCGGCTTTGGTAGAGAAACGTCGTAGCGATTTTTAAATGGCAGTTTCGTGGGTTTGGCCGTCCATATGTGGTTTGGCCAAACTGCGTGTTGCATTCTCCTTCAGCTCGGGGAAACGAGCACCGGGGGTAAAATACTTTATTTGGGCTAGTTACGGGGGGTCGGTCTTTTGGGGGGTAATTTTTTTAGAGCTTAACAACTTTTCCCAAGGGAACGGGTCGTGAAAAAGAGTTCCGAAGCATGTTCCTCGGTTTTTTGGTGGGTTCTGCGGGCAAGTACGGTGGTTGGTGGGGTTCACCTGATGTCCGTGTGAGGCCGTTGTTCCCCCCGGAAATAGTTCCGGTTTGTATAGTTTCTTGAGGTTTCTGCCGATCTTCCGGGTATTCGGCCTTCCCTGTCACCAAGGTACATGTGAGGATCCACATAGTGATGGTTTCGTCGATTTTAAACCTTACATTGGAGTCCATGGTGGGTCGAAATTTTCCCCTTGTAAGTTGTATATTCTTTTTCTTTTCCCCTTCAAGATCTAGGTTACATTCTCCCATTCCGTGAGGGATGTGAAATAATTTTAACCATGCCCCCCGCACTAACCTTTTTCCCTGAGGTTTTGGAACCGGACTGCATTTGGTACTAGCGTAGGCTATTCCTTTAGGTTCGGTTTCGGGCAAAATTCCGTCCCATTCCCGTTGTACGGCGTGGGATCAGGACGCGGATTGAGTCCTTTAAAACGCTAAGAATTAAAATATGCTCTTGGGGTTTTAAGTACACCGTACTAAATTCTCCTTTTTTTCGTTGTTTTCGCGGGCCAAAAAATTTTTTTTAGTAGGGCATTAAATTTTACGGGCACTTTCCCAAAGGTTCGTCCTGAGGCGTAAAGGCCGCCCCGAAGTTTGTTTTTTGAGAGCATTTGGGGTTTCCCCTCCGAGGAAGGAGGAATATTTTTTCCCGAGGGAGACAGCCGGTTAATTGCCCAGGGGTGTTAATCCCTCGAAAAAAGGTTTAAAATTTGTGGTTTGCGAAAAAAAGACCTTGGGGGGGTTTAGGCAATCCAAATTGGGCCGGTTCCCGTTTGAATCGTCGGGACAATAAGGGTTGTCCAGAGAGCCCTAGGACGGGCTGGGCTTTGGGAACGAGCTACTTCCCGGCGCAATTTCCCCATTCAGCGGGGGAGTTTTTTTAACGCCGCATTTTTTCCCAGGGGGGCGCCTCCACTTTTTTTATTTTTCTCTAAAGGGGTTTTCCCAATGCCCCCCTTCTCTTATCCGCTTTTTACGTTGGTCGGTTTGGGGAGGCGGCTTGTCTTTCAAAAAATTTTCTTTAGATTAACGCGGCTTCCCATTTTAGTCTAGTCGAGTTTTGGCAAATCGGTTTTCTTGTTTTAGTTTTAATGAAAATTTAGCTAACTCGTCGGAAACCTTTTCCGTTCCCTCCTTTTTACCGAACTTCCTTTTCCCTTTTTTCCGGCCGTGAACAAGCTCGGAAATAAGTATCCCCCGTTCACCAATTTTTTTATCCCGTTCGCAGGGGGGGTTTTTCGCGAGGTATGATTGCGTTGGGACCGAACTATTGCCGAGGGCAACCCTCGTATTAGGAAAAATTTTCCGGGGATACCCACCCCGAGGGTTTTTCCGAAAAGGTTGAGGCGGGAAAAGGAAAGGGAAAAAAATGGTTTTCCCTTAAATAGCATTTTTGGGGAGTATCTGTAATTCTACAGTTTTGATGGGTTCCGTCTTCTACTCGCCGGGGCGCTATCGGGGTTTCGCGGGAGAGTTTCGTTTAAAACTCGCAAGTTCGCATAGGTCACCCGCCCGTAGAGGGTGAGGCGGGTTTCGGGCAAGTTCCCCAAATATCCCAATAATATCCACCTATGGTTTGGCTATGTTTCCCGGGTCCGCCCAAACAATTGAGAAATTTGGGTAACGCGGGGAAGCAGAAAGACAAAGGAGGCTTTATTTCAAAAGGATGTACCCCCATCCTTGACAGAAAAACGGAGGCTCGAGAGGTTTAGGGGGAATTAAATCCGGAAAGGGGACACCTCTAAAGGGATTGGGCCAAAAATCTATACTTCCACGTTAGTTGTATTTAAAAAATCAGGTTTTGCGGTAGAGGGGGGATGAGACCGGAAGTTTTCGAAGGTGGAAATGCGGCAAAGGAGTCGAGTGGCGCGAATAAAATCGGCAAATTGGTAAGATGTCGGTAAAGGCCCTCGGTATAAGCCCCGGGGTAAATCGTTTGGAAATCCGTAAAAGACGACGTCGGTATACTGTTGGTAAATGAGGTGTTCTTAATGTTTATTGGTTTAAATGACTACTTGTTTTACGGGTTTCGAAAATATTTCCTAGACACGAATTTTTAAAAAGATTGAATTATTGCGTTTTTTCCCGGGTTTGAAGTTGAGGTTGTCCGGTGCAGTGGGCGACCCGGTTTTTTAGCCGACCCTTTTTTTTATGTTTCCGATGGATGGAAAAAGGAAAAAAAGCGTCGGGGATTTTTCTAGAAGTTTTTTTCCAGTGGTAAAAAACCGTCTCTGAATTGCTAACACGGCGATTCCCCAGGTTAACATGAATTTTACTTACCTTTAGTAGCACTTTTTGATGTTCGGTCGACTTGGGGGTATGCGTCGGCGAGGGGCGCCGGGTGTTTTGGGGGGGCGGCTCGGGTTGGAAAAGTTATTGGATCACTTCCACTGGGAGTTCGTCCTCTTTTTATTTTTAATGTTGAAAAAAGTTCGTATTTGGTCGGCCTGATATCCATCCGAAAATTGAGATTTTTCCTCGGCGCTGATTTAGAAGAGTGGTTTATTTTCGTAGTTGATTCTTTTCCCGCGCTGCGTTTAGGAAATTTTAAATTTTGAGCATCCTTGATGATATAAAATAAGGGGGGGGTGATTGGGGGACCCCAATAATTCCTATTTTGGCAAGGAGAATTAATTCAACTGTGAGAGGGGGGGTGTCAAAAACATTTTTTTAAATTTTCAAATTTTAAATGGTATGACAGATTTAAACGTGTGTTTTTTATCACGGGAGTGGGTTTTGGGGAGTACTAACACTGTTTTCCACATGAATACACGTTTTATTCGTTAGATACGGATTAAAACAAAATTAATTTAATTAGATTAAATTTTAGATTTAGTTTTAGGATATTTACTTAGAGTTAAATTTTAGAATTAGATTTAGATTTGGACTAGAGTTAGAATTTAAAAGTGCGACTGTATTTTCGGGGGCGCGCAGAGAACTACGAAATTCGGGAGTTCTGAGGCCCTTTTTGGGCGGCTGGGGCCGGGCGGCCTGGAGGGGGGGGAAACCCCGGAGTAGGGCTCCACCGGGGGGGAGATCGGGCGCTAAAGCGCCCACGTTATTTCTGGGCGGGAAACGTCTTTGGCCGGCCCTTTGGCGCTTTTTAAAAATAATGTTTGATATTTTTTTAGGATTTATTTTTTATAGAGGAAAAAAATTACATACCCTGACTTTTAAATGAAGGGGAGTGAAAATTTGGTCCCAGACCCGGGTTGGGGGCCGCCTCATGTTTAGTGACCCGTGCTTTGGGAAATTTTTGGGGAAAGGAGGGGCTTTAGCCCCTTGGATAGGATGAAGGATCCTCGAGGTTCTGTGGACAAAATTTGGGAAATTTTTTCGATCTTTGTAATTTACCCCAGGAATACAATTTGTGGTCCTTTTTTCGTTGTTAACGGGTTTCATATTTCTGTGCGTTCGATTTTGAAAGGCATCTCCTAATAGATGTCTTTGTTCACATGAATTCGGGAATATATCCTATCTCCCCGGGTTGCTGACTTTGGGGCGAGACGGTGGCCCGCGATTAGCCGGGTTTTTAAAACCCTTGAGCTCGTTAAAGGGATTTTCGTTTGTCCACCGAGCGCGTTTGGGAAAAATCTATCTTTGACGCGCGCTAAAAATTTTGAAACCAGGATTCCGCCTTGGGGAAAATTTGGAAAATGTTGGGGGTAAGGGGGGGGATCCTGGACCCAGGTTTTATCTTGTCGTCCCAGCGTTTTTATTTACGCTTTAATTCCGCTAAGGGAAAAAAGTTATGCTTTTATCGATAACGCAATCGGGCTTAGTTGGGCCTTTTTTAAAACCGTTGGGGCCGCGCCCCGATCTATCATGAAATTCGTGTTTTTCGTGCAAACCGCCGGGCAAGGAAAAGGGGGGGCGCGTGCGAAAAAAAGTTGGGTTAGCATGGGGATTCTGTTTTCTCCAGGGCTTGTCCGTTTTTAGTCTTGGAGATTTTTTTCCCAACGTTCCCGCTCGACTTCGCCGGGGCCTCGAGGGGTAGGGGAGTTCCCTCGGGTTATTTATTGTTTTCGGCCTCCTTTTTTCGTGTCCCGGTTTTTTACAGTACCTACAGTATTTTTTGTATGGTTTCGTTCGGTCAATTGTTCTCGGGACTTCTGGGTTGGCGTTTTCCGTTCGAAAGGTTTGCGGCTCTGTGACTGTTACTATTTCAGGGTCCGGCTTCTTTCTAAACCGGGTATTAAATTTTTTTTTTCCACTATAAAAAAACCCAAAAAACTATCAAACATTTTTTAAAAAAACGCGCCAAAGGGGCCATGCCCTTTTAACTCCCCCTAAAACAAAGGGGGGGCGCTTCGTGCGCCAAAGGGTCTCCCACCCGGTGGACCCCCCTACCCCGGAGTTTTCCCCCTCTCCAGGCCGCCGCGGCCCGAGCCGCCGAAAAGAAGGACCTCAGAACAGTCCCGAATTTCGTCAGTTCTCTGCGCGAACCGAACAGACAGTCGACTTCTAAATTCAACTCTGGTCCAAAATTTTACTTAATTCTAAAATTTAACTCTAAGTATAAATCCCAAATTAAAATTTTAAAAACTAAATTAGTTAAAATTTTAAAAATTATTTCAATCCGTATACTTCGAAAAATCAGTTTATTCAGTGTGAAAAAAATAGGTTCGTTTTCCTCAAAACTTCCCCTCCCCTGAAAAATACGACGCTTTAAATCTGTCATACGGCATTGAATTTAGAAAATTTAAACGTTTTGGAGCGGACCCCCCGCCATCAAGTTAAAAACTTTTCCAGCTTTTTCAAAAAAAGGAATATAGGGGTCCCCCGCATATCAACCCTTTTATTGGTAATCTTCGAGGATGCATAAAAATTCAATATCCTAAGACGCGAACGCGGGAAAGGAAGAATAAAAACTACGAAAAAAAACCACTCTATCGTGAATCAGCGCCCAAGGAATACTTAAATTTTCGAGTGGATACAGGCCGACCCTGAAACGGTTCAAGTCCGGCTTCTTTAATAGTCAGGGTAGAAAATTTTTTTTCCACTAGAAAAAAAAAATCCTAAGACTTAAAACTTTTTTAAAAACCCCCAAAGCCGGCCATGACGTTTAAACTCCCCCCTAAATAAGCGTGGCTTTTCGTGCCCCCTTAAGGGTCTCCCCCACGGTGGAGCCCCTACCCCGGGGAGATTCCCCCCCCTTCCAGGCGCCGCGGGCCCCCAGCCGGGGCCGAAAAAAAAAGGCCTCAGAACAGTCCCGAATTTGTCATTTTGCGCGACACCGAACAGTATAGTGCACCCCCAAAATCTAATCAATCCAAAATTTCCCCCCCCAAATCCTAACCAATTTAAAAATTCAAACTCAAAGTAATTTTCAACCAAAAATTCAAGTCAAACAAATTTTAATTTCTAAGTTTTAGTCTCAAATTTTGATACTATCGAAAAATCAGTTTTTTTGTTAAAAAATGGGTTTTCAGTACTCCTCAAAATTCCACCCCCCGTGATAAAAAACGACGCTTTTAAAACTGTCAAACGGCATTAAAATTAAATAATTTTAAACTGTTTTGGGCGGACCCCCCCCCCTATCCAGTTAGAATTAACTTTCTCCGCATTTGCCAAAATAAGGAATTGATGTGAGGTCCCCGAATATCAACCCCCCCTTATTTGAGAACATTCAGAGGGTGCATCGAATTAAAGCCCAAGAGCGACGCGCGGGAAGGAAGAATAACTACGAAAATAACCCTACGTGAATCAGCGACCGAGGAATACTCTAAATTTCTGGGAGGGGAGTATCAGGGGATCCTAATAGGGGGAAACATTTTCAACTTTAAAAAATAATAAGAGGCCGGGAGGGAACTCCCTACAGGGGGAAGGGGGGGCTACCAAAAAAACTTTCCCAACCACGCGCCTGCCGCCCCCCAACACCCCCGTGAACGACCCTCGCCGGCACGCACTCCCCCCCCCAAGTACGAGCCGACAGGGATAAGAAAGTGCTCAAAAAGGAAAGGGGAAATTCATGTTCCTGAAAAACCGCGCATTTTTAGCAAATTCAGAACGGGTTTTCCCCCGGGGGAAGAGAATTCTAGAAAATCTCCGACGCTTTTTCCTCTTTTCCATCGTCACTGGGGAAAAAGCTAAAAAAAAAGGGGCCGGCTAAAAAAATTTAGGGTCTTACTCACACGGAAAAACTCTGAACTTCAAAAAAGGAAAAAAAACGAAAAATAATTCAATTTTTTTAAAAATCTTCTTTGTTCAGGAAATAAACTTGGGAATCCGTACAAAAAAGGTAGTCTTTTAAACCCAAATAAACTTTTAAAGGAAAATCTGTTTTTCCCAAAAAGGGTTCCCGGGACGTACTTTTTTATCGACGTCTTCCCAAACCGATTTACCCCCGGCTTAAAAAACCGAGGGCCCTTTTCCCGCGTGTTACCGAAGTTGCCGACGTTAAATCGACCCCCATCGCCCTCATTTTAACCAAATTTTCCCGGCCCCTTGGGACAACGCCCGGTCTCATAAAAACCCATCAGGGCCGAAAACGAAAGTTTTTAATCCCAACAAAGGGGGAAAAGTTAGATGTCCCCAAATCCCCTTTAGGGGTGAAACCCCTTCCAGGGTTAATCTCCTAAACCTCCCCCGAGCCCCCTTTTAAGGGTCAATTTCGGTTGGGTAAAATTCCTTTTTGAAACAAAAGCCGCTTTTGTCTTTCTTTGCTTCGCCGGGGTTCCCCTTCGTTTTCCAAAATTTTTCGGGACGGGGATCCGGAAACTGGGCTAACCATAGGGGGAATTATTATTGGAAGTTTGGGGAAATTTGCGGGCAAGGCCCGCCCCCCCCCCACGGGGGGGTTTACCTATGGAACTTTGCGAGTTGTATACGAAGAATTTCCGAAACCCAGTTTAGCGTCCCCGAGGATAAAAAAACGGAACCACGTATAACTGTATAAATTACGATGGGCCCCACCCGAAAAATGTTATTTTTAGGGTAAAAACATTCTTTCCCTTTCCTCCGAATCGAAAAAACCTTTTGTGGGAAAAACCCCTTTGTCTGGGTACCCCCCCGGAAAAATTTTTCCGAATACGCCCTTTTGTCCGTGCAATTTTCAGTAGTGAAACGCGAATATACACCCCCCGGGGGGCTAACACCCCGCGACTGCGAACGGGACGTAAAAAAATTTGGGTTACCGGTGGGAAAACGTAATTTCCGAGTATGGTTGGCCCCGCGCCGGAAAAACGGAAAAAAGGGAAAAGTTCTAGAAAGGGGGGGGGAACGGGGAAAAGTTTTCCGAAGCAAGTTAGCGAAATTCAGTTAAAAACTAAAAAAACGGGGAAACCCGGGGTTAGCCGAACTCAGCCCTAACTAAAAACTGGGAAACCCGCGTTAAGGTCTAAAAAAATAGTTTGAAAGACGAACCCCCCAAACCTACCCGACCAACGTAAAAAGCGGGAAATAAGAGAGAGGGGCGATTGGAAACCTTAAAAAATAATGAAAAAAAACTGGGAAGGACGCCGCCCCTCGAGAAAGGACCTTTAAAAGATGATCCTCGCTGAAATGAAGGAATTGCGGGGGGAAATACCCTCGTCTCCAAAAGAGCCCATTCCCGTTTACGGCTTTTCTGGAAAACCCCTTTATTGCCCCCCGACGATTCAAACGGAAACCCCCCGGCCCCCCTAGGGAGTCCCCTCAACCCCCCCCAAGGTCCTTTTCGCGAAGAACGGAATCTTACCTTTTTTCGACGGATATAACGACCATAGGGAAATTCACGGGGAGCATTCTTCCGCTGGGGAAAAATTTTTCCCCTTTTTTCCTGGGAGGGGAACCTCACTGCTCGTAAAAAAAAAACTTGGGGGACGCCCCTATTCCCGCCGTCGAGGAAAACCTTCCCAAAAGGGTGTTCCTAAAATTTAATAGCCCCTACTCAAAAACGCTTTTGGTCCCGCGAAAAAAATCGTCAATAAAAAGGGAAAAACGTAGGGTTGGGTTACTTAAAAACCAACGGCATATGTTAGATTCCTTTTGTCGTTTTTTAAGGGAACTAGACCCCGCGACCCCTAATCCCAACGCCGAACAACGGGAAATGTGAACGACAAAATTTGCCTCAAACGACAAACTCACGGCACGTCTTCTGGGGACGGTCAAACCCCCTTCAGTACAAGCAGATGGTTAGAGGGCCTTTTCTCCGTACCGTTTAAAGGCATTTTGAAAGGGGAAAAGGGCCCCTTTGGCCAAAAAGAGAGAGGAGCTGGACAGAAAATCAAAATAAGCCGGGGAACCGTCGCAAAAGGGACCCCCCCACGTAAAAAATATACACCCAGGCGAAAACGGGAACTTTCCCCGCAATGGAAATTTTTTCCAAAGGGTTATCCATTAATTTTCGCGAAAAATTTGGGGGCGAGGGAACCCCCTGTAACGCGAGAAAAGAGGACCCCCCCAGCCTAAAACCCGTAGCCGGCCCAAACCTTAAAAACGCGAACTCTAATAATGTCTTCTTCGAAAAATGACCCCCTTAAAAATTGGGGGGCCTTTATTGTAAAAAAACAATGACACAAATCGGGGGGAGTGTAAAAACGCGAATACAATAAAACGCGCGGAAAAGGAGAGGGGAAAAAGGCATCGAGCCCTGGGGAAAAGGTTTTCCGGGACACTTAAACCAAAGGGGCCTCCCCAAACGCCCCTTTCCGATAAATTAGTCAAAGGGAAAAGGTTCCCAAAAGGAAGCCAGAATGCAACTTTAAAATTTACCCGGTCTTTCACACGCGCCCACCCCCCCGCCAAATTTGCTGACGGACTTTTACAAGAAAAAACCCCATTTAGGGGATAGATAGGGGGGCCCCCCCAATCCAAAAAAAATTCAAAAATCTACATCCCGGGGGTTTAAACCCGTCAAGAACACGTTTTTACCTTACGGTATCAAACGAGAAGAAAAAAAAACACTGGGGGTCCACCGAAATCTTTTTTACAGGGGTTTATCCCCTCTATTCCACCCCCCGGAAACCAAATAATTTCCCAACCCTTTCCAAAAGGGGACCCTAGGATCCGACTTCCCCCAAAATTTTCTAGCCCATTAATCCCCAAGGAAGGGCAGTGTACTGGGGGAAAATTTTCCCAAATTTTTCCCTTCTAACAGCCCCGAAACTATAGGAGTCCCCGTTTCGATCGCGCTAAAACGTTCTACGTAAAAAGTAAAAAATTCCCGGGCCCGTCGCAGTGGGAAAAACGTCCCGCGCTTGGGTTCTGCGAAAACTTATTCTGGGAAAAAGCGATAGTCACTAATCAGGGGGAAAGGGCCCATACCCCCACGAAAAATAAATTTGCTGTGCCCCGCCCCCCGGGGTTAGGGGTCCCTACGATAAAACCCCCCAAAAATAAAAAAAACCCTCTAGCGGAAGCAAATCCGATGAAACCTTAGGGTCATAAAACCCAAATCCTTTCTTTTTTTCCCTCAACCCCCACTTTATCCTCTGTCGCCCCGAAATCCCTACCCGGATCTCCTTGCCCCTTGGACCATCTAAACAAAGAAAAAAAATTTAAACCAGAAACTAACCTAATAAAAACGAAGGGGACGTTTCCCCTCCCAAAACCAAAAAGTGGGGTTTTACACAGGTTGTTTCCTTCCCCCAAAAAATTCCAAAACCCCAAAGAAAAACCCCAACATCCCAAACAATATCGTTTCCCCCCCCCAACCAAAGGAGGAAATTCCCAACCCAAATAAAAGAATTACTAAAAAAACGATGAAATTTAAACTTTGGGGAAATCACCGTAAAATTTCCCCCTTTGGGGTGGATTTTACTAAAAAACCCCTTTTAAAGGGGAAAAACAAGCTTTGGAAAATTTGGTCGGGGCCCACGACCACTAAAACAAAAAGACGTGGGGCGACGCTTTTTCTTTTGCCGAACATCCCCGGAAATTCTCGTCAGTGGGCAGCCCCAAAATATTTTGGGTTATTGCCCCTGCGTCCGGTTCCCCCCAAAAAACCGGGATGCACGGTCCCCCGCGAAAAAAAAAAATTCTTTCGAAAACCGCATGGACATTACGGTTAAGGAAAATGCCGTTGGGTTTAAAAAAACGCCCCAGCACGTTCCAAGGACCAGGACCCGGGTTTCTATGGGACTAAAAAGGAATGAATTTTTCGTTTATTTTTGACGATATCGTTTTGTACCCCACCCCTCACTCCGGGAACAAAATAATTTTTAAACCAACTACCGAAGATTAGCAACAACTTGAACCCTCCAAAAAACCAAAATTCCCGAATTTCCCCCGGGAAAAGTCGGATTTTTGGGGCCAATAATTCCCCAGGGGGGGGGGGTTTCAAACCACCCCTCTAAAGAATCGGGGGGGAAAGGGAAATTTTCCCCCCGGGCCCCCGGGAACGCAAAAAATATTAAACAATTTTTTGGGCCCTTTTGCGGGATTTACATCGTAGATTTATCCCGGATTTTTCAAAAATTTGGCCAGGGCCCCCTTACAGACTTGCTAAAGAAAGACAAACCCATTTTTTTTTGGGAAAACGCCAAAAGAAAAGATTTTTAAACGAAATCCGCGACGATTAGCTCAAACCCCATTCCCCCCAAATTTTCCCCGGGTTTTTACCGAAACCTTTCGTCGTCAAAACAGACGCTTCCGGTTACGCAAATCGGGGGGAGTCTTGACCAGGGGAAATGGGCCCAAAGACCCTTCCCATTACTTAACTTTTCGTTTTTTGAAAGCGCAAAAAAAAAATTATTCAAAAATCAAAAAGGGGAACTACAAAGCTTCGTCTTTTTGCGTCAATTATTTTCCGCCCTTTTAATATAGGGGACAAAGTTTACACTATTACGGATATGCCCGGGGGTTTGTGGTTTCTTTCCCTTTAACGGACCCCACCTCACGGCTCATCCGATGGCTTTTTAAAATTTGGGCGGAATACGAATATAGGTAGTATAAACCCGGGAAAAAAAATTAACGATAACCCCGAGGGCATTTTCCCCAAACCCAACCCAAACCCTGCAAAACCTAAACGTGATAAAGCAATCCAAAACCTCCTTTGGAAACCCAAACCCAGAATCTCCAATTTCCGAGGAATCACTTTTTAACCCCAAAAAAAAAGGGCGACCCGCCCCGAAACCCGCAAAAAAATGGGAAAATCTTTGCGGGGAAAAAGGGGAAAGGGCGACGATACGGACGACCCAAAAAACACCGATCTTCTAACAAAACCGATTCAACAACGACGATTTTCCCTTTACGAAACCGGCAAAAAACCGAGATGAGGGGCGACAACACCGATCCTGGGAAACGACACCCCTTTTCGCAAAATTAAAATACGATTCGGGAAAACAACAAAAATTTGGCCAAAAAGGGGTTTATGGGTCCCAGTAATTTGTAAAGGGGAAAGGAAAACCCTAGTCTTTTTTGTCACACAACAATTTTACACCCAATCACCTTGGGCTCCAGGGCTCCAAGAGAACAAATTTTCCCCCATGTTAGAGGAGCAGCTCTACCAGGGCAAATTTTAAACCGCAGGGGAAATCCCCCCCCAAATTATATCTTTTAGTGGGCAAGAACGCAAATGGGGGAATTCCCGGCAAAAAAAGAGATACTGTCAGGGTCCGGCCGAAAAATTTTTTTCGTTTACCCCAATTTTCCCTTTTTAAACGCTATAAAAGGCGCCAAACCGGGGCCAGGGCCTTTTAACCCCGCCAAGAACTAAGCGGGCGCTTCGTAGCGCCAAAGGATTCCCACCCACGGTGAGAGCCCTACCCCGGGGGAGAGTTCCCCTCTCCGGGCGCCGCCACCCCGACCGCCGAAACGAAGACCTCAGAGCAGTCCCGAATTTCGGCACATTTTTCTGCGCGACCACCGAACGTATAGTCGCACCCCCTAAATTCTAACTAACGTCCAAATTCAAATCTAACTCTAAATTCTAAATTCTAACTCTAAGTATAATATTCTAACTCTAAATTCTAAGTCTAAATCTAAATTCTAATTCTAAGTTTTTTGTCTCGAATTTTGTACTACTATACGAATAAATCAGTGGGATTCATGTTTGAAAACTATTTTTCAGTATTCTTCAAACTTCCCCCTCCCGTGATAAATACGATAGCGTTTAAATTTGTCATACGGCGTTTGAATTCAGAATAATTCAAACTGTGTTTGGAGCGGACCACCGCTCTCACAGTCAGAATTTAAAATTCTCCCGCATTTGCCCAAAATAAAAGGGAAATTTATAGTGAGGTTTCCCCCGCATATCAACCCCCCTTATTTGGTAATCATTCAGAGGATGCATCAAATTCAATTGCCTAAGACGCGACGCGCAGGAAGGAAAAATCAATTTCGAAACCTAACCGACTTTATCGCGAATCAGCGACCGAAGAATATTCTCAATTCCTCGGAGTGGAATATCAGGCCGATCCTGAATACGAGAACATTTTCAACATTAAAAATAATAACAACGACGAACTCCTACAGTGGGGAAATGGCATACCAAAAACGTTCCCAACCACGACGCCTGCCGCCGGGCCAAACATCCCAGTGAACGACCCTCGCCGCACGCACTACCTCCAGTACGAGCCGACACGATCAAGAAAAGTTGCTACTAAAAGGGAAGTGAAATTCACGTTAACCTAAGGAATCGCGCGTGTTAGCAAATTCAGAGACCTTCTACCACGTGGGAAAAGAACATTCTAGAAAAATCTCGACGCATTTTTCCTCTTTTCCATCGTCACTGCGGAAGCTATAAAAAAAGGGTCGGGCTATAAAACTAGGGTCGACACCAACATGCGGTGCCACTCCCGGGAAATTTTAAAACGGAAAAAACGCAAATAGTTCAATCTCTTAAAAATCTTGTGTCTCAAGAAATAACTTCGTAAATCCGTACAACAAAGTAGTCATTTAAACTAATCAATTGAGAACATTTCGATTTGCCAACATTACCGACGATATACCCACATACGTTCTTTTACCAACGTTATCGACAATAACCGACATACTTCTTTTAAACCGACATTACCGGCTATGTACCAAACATACGTCTTATACCGACATTACCAAACCATATACCGACATACGTTTTTTTTTACCAACGGGGTTTTCGACGCCTTACTGGCACCTTACCCGGG
>NW_028190963.1:0-41874 GCF_048542155.1 Nylanderia fulva | reverse complement strand
CGGAACACGAAAAGCCCGGTTCAACTCCAGAGGAGGAAATCAGAAAAAATAAAAAAAAAAATTCTCATTCCCACATTTCGGGGCCAGTCGCCACATTTTTTTTCCCCAACCACCCTCTCCCCAGACACCACATCGGAAAAAGAAAAACCAGGACGGCCGGGTGGGGGGGGAAAGAAAGATAAACACGGCGCCAGGACGGGTCCGGGTGGTGGTGGGGGGTTTGTTTGAAGGAGGGCAATAGTGCCATATATTACTTGGGCAGTCTTCCATCTTTCTAAGAATTGCTTTATCTGCTTAAAATGTATTATATTTTGAACATGATTTTAATTGAATATATAACGTTGTTATAAAAGTATGAAAATTATTTTCAAACTTTTATAATAATTGTTAATAACATTGCATTATTCCACATTGTGTACACGTATATAATCATGTACAATTTTCTACCTCAGTTTGTTCTACAAACATAGACGTTGTTAATAATAATAATGAAGGCTCGCAGGTTATAGTAACATTATTATAAACGATTTTTAACTAAAACAGATGTATGTATATATATCATATTATATAACTTTTGTATTCAAATATTTTAAAAATATGCCACCTTAATTTGGTTTTATTTCGTGAAAATGAGTCTAATATGTTACTCCAGTATAATTTAATTCTTCGCATGTTTTTGTAATCATATATAAAAAAAACTGTTTTGAAAGAGTTTGATATTTTTTTTCGTTTAAATAATGTTTTGTTAAGTGGTAAATACTTTAATGATATTAATATCTTTAGGGCCAAACCAAGCCATTCTAACAAGTTTAGTGTCGATTTCTATTCAATTAATAAGCGTACACTTAATCGTCCAGTATCTTCTTTGGGCGAGCACCAAACTTTTACAATATGTCCATTCTCTCCACTATGGCAAAAATTGTAAAATATTAAAAAAATTAAAGTTTCTTATTAAAATAGATTCTGGGTCTCTGATCAATTATTGAAATTATAGGCAATACTATAAGAAAATTTGATTAAGGAAGGACTAAAAATATATTAACAATATTGAACCTATGGTTTTCAGTAACTTCGATATGTTGTTTTAATTTGATTCTTGCGCTTATTTCTTATAAGTGATGTCATCGTGAAAACATGCCCATCTTGCAGCTTCTTGTCGTCAACCGAAATTATGTTGGACAATTTTTAAAGTTATGTAATATAATTTGATAAATATTATAAACGTAGATTAATATTATTTTATTTAAATAACTTATTGAAATTAAAATGGGATTACGCAAGAGTGGAGGGGAGAGAGGAGGAGAGAGAGACGAGGGAGGGAGATTGTTTATGTGAATTTAATTTATTGTAGCTTAAAAAAGAAAATCGATCACAAATTTATATAATAACATTAGAGGGAAGTTTCAGTTAACGACGAACCGGCAAACCTAAATGACCGGAATATATCAGGTCTATGTAAGTAAAAATGCATCGAAGCGTTTAACGCGTATCGGTTGATCGGATCACTTATCCTCTCTACAATGTCTTATCACGTATAAACCTTTCGATCCCATTTTAGATTTACATAGACATGAGTATATATCCGGTGCGTATTATAGGTGCCGTCCGGCGTTAGGGAAAATCCCGGTGGAGGAAGAGGGAAACGTGAGAGAGCAAAGAGAAAGGAAAAAAGGAGGGGGGATGCGAACGGGAACAGAGGGGAAGGGGGAGGGGACAAACAGGAGGTGGACGGACACAGACAGGGGGAAGATGGTATAAGGATGTAAGGACTATAGGTAGATATATGAGATATGAACGGTTGTAAGATAAGATAATACCCGTATATATATATACATATTACTATTTGATATTAAGACACAGACATACATAGAGAATTTAAATAATAAAAGAATTTATAGTTGATATATATATATATATAAATATAAATGTTTATAATAATTAATAATAGAGAAAAATTAAACAATAATTCAATATGTGTGTGTTTGATACTATATCGATAGTAAATTATTATACATTTATATGGGTACTTCCCTTATAGAAATTTTATCAATAGTAAACGCCAATTTATCACCTTATTCGAAGTACTTAATCAGTTATTTTGAGACGTAAAAAAAATTTACTGTATATCAGTATTTGAAGTACTGAAATAAGTGATTAATTGGTTGCGTCGTCCCGTAACTATAGTGATAATTTCTGTAACGGTTTTCTTGTGACTACACAAGTAATAATAATATATTTTTCAACTAATTTAAACAAGATTGCAAAAGAAAAATTGATGCATGCAGTCATAAGTTTTGTAAAACGGAAGGATTGAATAGTTAAAACATCATAAATAAAACAAATATAAAGCAGTAGTAGTTAAAATAAAAGTATATACAATATGAAAAATTATTTCCATGAAGTATGTTCACGTATGCAAAGCTGTAATTTGTCTTCTGATTTGATTCCTGCAATTGATGTTTGGTTACAATATGAATAATTCTGTATTATGGAATCCTATAATATATATAAAACAAAAATTTGCACAATAAAAACAATATACTGATATAGGAACCAAAAAAAATACAAAATTTAATATTACAAATTATAAGAGAGAGAGATAGAACAATATTTCTTTTAATATAAAAAAAAAACTCTTAATCTAGGTCGAATTATTGTGTTACAATAAAAATAACATCTCGACGGCACAAATCGGAGCCATGCGGATGACATGCCACAAATTAATAAATTAAAAATGAGATCTCAAATCAAACTCATTTATTTAAATTTCTAACACGTTTCGACCCACTTGGGTTTCTTCAGTAGTGCAAAATACAAAGAAAAAAAAATGAAGATAATCGGTACGTCAGAAAAAAAAATTTAAAATGTTTAAAATTTCCGCAAAAAATTAAATATTCATTCTCCTCCCATTAAACCGCCCGGCCGTCGGAGTGTCTCCTACCGGGCCCATGTCGGAAGGAAGGGAGCAGACCCCCTTACAACATATAACATGGTAAATTAAAAAAGCCAGAAAAATTTCAAAGAAAAAAATTAAAAACCCGGGGAAGAACACTCCCCCCGACAGCAAAAACAAGGAGAGACGATGCTACACGTGAACATCACTTTTAACGATGTGCGGTATCTCCTCGAACAGTGATACAATATACGCAAAAAACAAATAAAAAATAAAAAATATGAAAAAAAAATAAAATAAAAAAAAAACTAAATTTAATCGGCACTCATGTCAAAGTCTAACAAAAAAAACCGGCTATGTAAAATCCAAAGCTAGTTTTTGGAAAATTTTTCTTAACAGACAAGATTCTCGTTTAATTATCGGGTGTCGCTATGAAATTTAAAAACTATTCCTGACGTTTTTGTGGATCTTCGGATATCAAACGTTTAACTAAAAAGGTCCTCGTCTAGATTTAACCCTCCCAATAATTAGGGTCAATAATTATTTTCCCGATATGACTGATAATTGTGACGCTTTTTTCTTTTTATGTTGTTGCGATGTTCTTTCACCCCTAGTTTTCAACAATCTACCCTCTGCCCTACGAAAGACCCATCACAACCCCCTACAATCAATTTTAAACCAATTATTAGGAGTTCTTTTGGGTTTAAATATCCTTGGTACTTTAATGAATTTAGGAAAGATTTTTTAATTGCTGTATATGATGGAATGAATCCAAATCACGTTGTAATGCATCGATTCACTTCGATACTTTATTAATATACGGAATATTAAAGTACGAAACTTTTTTCTTTTTTAAAGAATCTTGTCATTGCATACTTTCCCTCTATTGTTATGAACTATATTATTAAAGCGAAAAAAAAACAACTTTTTTAAACCGCGCTTGTTAATGTATGAAATATCAAATTGAGAGGAAATATTGCCAAAAAAAAACTCCAATATAGACTCCAAAGTTACTTTAGGGAAAATTTCGGATGAGTAGCCAAAAAAATCTATCTATGAGGCTGATAATGGTGCCTTTTTTATGACAGAGAGGATGTGCGTTTATTTTTTTCTTTCGGTTCCATAATAATTTTTGGGTAAATTTACCTTTCTTTCATTCCAACATAAGCTTCAGTGGTCACAAATATGTAAAACCCGTTTTACTTTCATATACAAAAAGTATTATTTTTGCCATTATTAATGACAAACGTATTATTATTTTATAAAAATTATTTAAACATTAAATATTTAGAAAATAAATATTTTATCGGCTCTAAATTTATAAAAGAATAAAAGGGCATCTACATTGTGGAAAAAAAAGGGTTTTTATAGTTAAGTGATGTAGAGCTTGGATTCCAAATCTTGTAAACAAATATATCAGGGAACTATAGGAGGGAAAAAGGGGGGGGGCCCATCGGAGTTCAATAAGTTTGTTTGTATATAGCATCGTTAAAAATTAAAAAATGTAGAGTTAATATTAGACTAAGGGCCCTTTAAAAATTCCGATTTTCTAAGACGGGAATTTTCAGTAAAGAATTGCCCCTCTCCGATAAATCTTTCCAATTACTAAATTACGGGTTTTTTTAGTAAAGAGTGAAAAACATTAATGAAATCAAAATCGATTATTTTTTCTAACTGTATGTAGAAAATTTTTTTTCACTAATTTAAAGCTGTTTTTTGTATAACTACCAGTTTTTTGGGGAAATTTTTATTAATATCGTTGTGAAAAAAAATGCTAAAATTTTTTTAAAGTGGGTGTATCAATGACGAGACGATAACTCTATAGGGACAATTATTTCATGCACTTTTGGTAATCCATAAGCTCCCAGGAAGATTACCATCCTACACGATAAATTTCCTGTAAGTATAATTGAATTAAACCTTTCTTTTTCATCCCCACTAAAAGATCATGAAGATTTGGGAAATTTTTATATTTGTAGGGGCGTTTTTTACCAAAAGGTAGTATCTCTATCTTTAAAAATGTTTTCAACTCCTAAATATTTGTCTTTATCTAACGCCCCCGTAATATTTCCCTTGTCAGCCTTTGTGATAAAAATTCAGGTTTTTATCCAAAAATTTTTTAGTGTGTACACTCAACTCTAAAAAGATTTTATTTAAAACCGTTATCTGGATATCAGTATTGATAATTGCATTCACCACAATCTTAGATTTTTTCTTTAAAAAAAACTCTTTTATCAGGAAAGGGAAATTTTGTTAGATTATTTTCAAATTATTTTATGAAATATATGGTAATTGTACCTATTATTCGGGGAGAAAAATTTTCACCTAATTGAAAACATACTAATTATAATGTTTGGGATTTAGTATCAGATTTAAAATTTAAAAAAACCAAATTTTTTTATTTTTAAAAGATTCGGGTTTTGAATCAAAAAAAAATTAGGGGTCGACATTTACTTCCCAAAATTTTTCTCCTTTATCATTTAACTTTGTTTTTTATTGATAATTTTTGTTTTTTTAACTAAGATGTATAATTTAATTTTTTTAGCCGAAGAGGGCCCAAATTTGGGTGTCGAAAGTTGTGTCTTTTTAAAAAAGATTTTTTACCTTTGCCCAAGGTGTCGGTCAATCAATTCTTTTTAATTTATTTCAAAAATTTCAACTGGCAATCGGTCAATTTTTTGTTAATGTTTTATATAGATAACTTGTGAAATTAAAAAATTTGGGTTTACATAAGAAAGAATGGGGAAAAAGGGAAAGGGGGGAAACGAGAAAAGAGGGAGTCGGTAGAGGGGGGGGGGGGGAGGAGAGAGGGCGGGAGGAAGAAAGGGGAGAGAGAGAGAGAGAAAAGGGGAAAAGGGGGGGGGGAGTGGAGAGAGAGAAAAGGAGAGAGAGGAAAGAGAGAAATTGTGTCATGTGATTTATTGTAAACTGATAAATAAAAATCAATCTTATATAATAACATATTAAATGTAAAAAATTTTATTTTTGAAATATGTATGGCAAATATAATTAAAGTTAATTTTATATAAACAGTTACATATTATAATTTCTTATTGTTATACAAACATTATGTTTTCTACTATATATAACGTACATAATATTATAATATATTAATTATAATATTATAATATTTAATATAATATGAGTTGTATATATTATATATATAATACACGTAATTATATAAATATAATTACTATAATATACACACACCACACACCACACACCACACACAACACATGCATACGCATATATACATGTACAATTTAAGAATAAAAGAATTTGATAGTACGTATAAATAATAAATATGTTGGCTATAAATGTTTATAATAAGTAAATAATAATCAATATATGTGTGGCTATGTTGCGCGTACGTGCGCGCGTTCGTGCTACTTGTGGTGCATGCTTGTGTGTGCGTGCGCGCCGGTAAACATATAATTTATTTATTAACGGAAAAAAAAATTAAAAACAAATCAATATATAATACAAATAAATAGATAGTACATTTAGGTGCATTCATCATTTACAATCATATTTAGATATTATGATACACATTGTATTTAGTATTTTATATTTTTATATTATATTCAACAGTAAAATTTATTATAATATTATATAGCTGTATAGTATTATTGATGCATGCAGTCATAAAGTTTGTAAATACAGAAGCATTTAATAGTAATACATTTAAATAAACAATAATTAAAGCAGTAAAAAAATAATGCATACAATATAAAAAATTGTTCATATAATGGTATGTCCGTAGCAAAGCTGCAATTTTTTTACATCCACCAATTAGAAGAAAAAATTTTCAAAATACTGTTTCTTTTTGATTTGTTTCTTGCGAATTAATATTTTGGCTCTTAATTTTGTCCAAATTCTCTATTATGGAATCCTAATATATTTAAACAAAGATAAAATCAATATACCGTTTATAGAATAAACAAACAAATAAAAATTATATTAAAAGAAATTGAAAATGAACAAATGAAGCATTTTTTTTTTTCTTTTTTTTTCGCTTTCCAAATAATATTTATTAAATTTACCACCTTAATTGATTGTTTTCAGTAAATCTTCTGTGTTATTTATTTTTGAAACGTGCCTGCAAATGTCGTTGTACCATGTTTCGACGGTATTCCTTATTAGCTAAAATGTATTATTTTTTGAACATTATTAATAAATAACGTTGTTATAACATTATGAAAATTATTATAAACATTATATAATAATTATTAATAACGTCTTATTATCACGTTTGTATACATAATAAAACATGTAAAATTTTTACCCAGTTTGATCTCAAAATATACGTTGTTAAAAACTAATAATAAATACTGCAGGTTTCATATCACTACTAAAAGCGATTAAAACAGATGTATAATTAAACACATAATAAACTTTGTACACAATATTTATAAAAATATGCCACATTACCTTGGGTTTTATTTTTTGAAAATTGTTTAATAGTACTGCAGTGTAATTTGATTCTTCGCATGCTTCGTAATAATATTAATATAAAAAAACGTTAAAAAGATATTGATAGTCCTTCCTATAATTGTACTGGTAATAGTATATTAGATTGTTTAAATAATTATTGATGACATCAGTTCTTCAGAGCAAGCCAAAGTATTCAAAAAAATTTAGTGTCAGTTTTAAATTCAATCCTACATCATACACTGATTGCCAAATGATTTTTTCGTTAAATTATCATGAACCGTACAATATGTCCATCCTTTCCACCATGGCAAAAGTCTAAAATATAAAAAAAATAATTTTCTTATTAAAATTAGCATATGGACCTCTTGATCAAATTATTTAAATATTATAGGCGATACCTACAGAATGATTAAGAAGACTAAAGATATATAACAATATTTACTTGTGCTTTTTAAAATTTTTGGGTAGATGTTGTACTAATTTATTGTTGGCTTCTGTCTTACATTCGAAAGTCGCCGAAAAAACATGCTCATCTTGCAGCTTCTTGTCGTAAACATTTTCTAAGGTCGTCACTATCATCAATTTCTTCATATTTGATTCTTTTAAGTACCTCGTTAATGCATGGTGTATGTATTCTAAAAATCGTTAATATTATATTTCTTTATTCATATTATAAATGTATTTAAAAATTATTAAAATCTCAAAAGATTAAAATAAAGGCGCTAATAAAATTAAAAATGATTTATTAATGTTGATCAAACTGGTCAATACAAATCGTATTACGCATAACGTTTTGGCACTTAGGTACGAGCCTTTATTAAGTGGTGCTTTCAAGATGTTAAAGTGAAAGAATGATATTGAGTAATATACTTGATAAGGGCTCGTATCCAAAGGTCGAAACGTTGTGTGTAATACGATTTGTATGACCAGTCAGATCGAACTTTAATAAATTATTTATAAAATTATTATATTTTTCTATTATTTACCAATATATTCTTAAAATATTCTCTTTCTTAAGACAAACATACATACAAATTTTACTTATAGACGCGAGCGTTTATTTATGCACGTACATACGTTCAAATATACATACATATATGAAAAAATATGCTTTAATTTATGCGAAATATTTATAATATTTCAAAGATATAATTAAAGCACATTTGTTTTGCGACGTTATAATATTATGTAAAATTTTATCGTTGCGGTATTTTTTTAAATATTAAAATTTTTGTAATTAATAAATGTATATGCAAATATCTGAAATATATACTTCTATTAATATTTTATTAAAATTTACCTTAAAAAGTCCACATTTTAACTTGCATCATGGCTACAGAAAAAGTGCTAAATATGTATTCCAGAGCTTTAAAACATAGGATACCATGCTATATAATTTCTTCTCGATGCAAATACGATATTACATCTATGAATATAATGAATTTGAGTTCTCTGCTATCGTTAAATGAAATGCATCATCGACAATTTGAGCACGATTAAGAACATGAATTTTGTGTTGTAATTATCTGATTTCAAATAACTTGAAATTCTTCGCCAATTCTCATCATCATAGTTCACGCGATAATATCCTGTCGAATAGTATATAAATCTTAATAAATATTCATTATTTTAAATAATTTTATTATTATAATATATTTATTTTCAAACATTTTAGTTTTTTACTTTGGTTTATATAAATTATAAATTTAAAAAATCAGAAAAAATTTAATACATATAAATAAAATGCAAATACATATAGAAAATTAATTAAATAATAAATAAAGCTGTGCAAGATAGTGTTATATAGAATAAAATAAAATTGACTCTAGCTCTACATAAATTAGTAATAATTATTTTATATTAATTAGTAAAATTTCTGCATGTAACTTTACGAATATCTATGTTTTACTGTATATATTATTATACTTATTTTAAATATAATTAACTTTTAATCATTTTTATTTTTATAGATTAAAATATTTGTAAAACTATAACTTTAATATTGATGATATTATAATAGAAAACGCAGATGTATATCTTAATTATACATATATATAATGCAGAAAAATTACACAAATATTTTAAAACTATTATAGTTCTACAATGAACATCTCAGATTTATATGCGACAATGAATAAAATAGATAAAAATATGAAATAATAATAATTATGTATGTATAAAATATACTCGAGTTCATACGTCATAATCAATTAGTCGATATTTACCAATTTGTTGTATATTGAAAATCATCCAACCATCCTCTTTAAATGTGATAAAATTAAATGTCCTTTGCATAATGAAATATGTAAGAAATTGCTAAAATTGGAATCCGTCTGAGTAGTAAAAGTTATCGGTAAGCAAGGAATTTCTAATGTATCGATATTTTGTATTGATATATTTGTTTGGCTAAAAGAATGCTCATAACTTCGTATTATTTTTATGAGAGGACAATGTTTTTCCACAGCCCAATAATTCATTGTTGTTTAAAGCAATATCTGAATTATCTGTAGCAGCAATTATTTCTTTCAAACAATCCTCAAAAACTTGTACGATTGTAATTGGCTAAATTCACAAAGTATGTAAAATATATAAGAAAACATTACAAATATGTTAAAATTGTATGTATATAATGTTATATTATAAAAAAATTTAATAAACTCTAAGAGCAAAATATAAAATTGCAATTCTATGCATATATTGTATATCTACATATTTATATATCTTACATTATATTATTAATAAATTAATGATAATATATATTGACAATAAATAATATAACATTATTTTAAATTAAATTTAATAATTTTATTCAATTTTTTAAGTATTAGTAAGCATTAATACAGATTACATTTGAGCAAAGTATTCAAAGAATTATTAGAATTAAAAAATGATTAAAAAAAGAATAACGAAACCAATAAAGAAGATAAAGACAAAACAAAGGATAAGAAAATTAATATAAAGGAAATAGATCTATGAGAGAAGTAAAATAAAATAAAAAGTAGTAATAAAAAAGAGTGAAATTAAAAATATATCTAGTAGAAGATCTAGGAAAATAGCAGAATTGTTACACTAAAAAAACATTAGGAAATAATGTCAGTACAAGCCAAAAAATAACGGACATTTTATAAAATCGCGCTACTTCTATTATTAAAATTATTTAAGTTACACAATTTTATTTGTTTGATATTATATTTTATCAATCAAAATTAATATGAACGCATAGTGGTGAAAATAAACTTGGCAAAATTGATTTCGACGTAACTAGCAATTTTATTCAATACTTTCACGACGTTTCGACCATTTGGTTGTGGTCCTTATCAAGTGAGAATTCTATAACACAATATTACATAATAGTTTTTTAACAATGTTGAAACATACAAGAACATATTTAAATGTTAAGTTATGACCACAAACACAAACATACCCATCAATTAAAATGAGATTAACGCAACATAAAACCGATCTTATGTAAAATTAATAGTTAAAAAGGAACACTTCCCATCGCTATAATATTTCGTCAACAACTAAATTTGAAACGCACTACTTAATAATCTTTATTATTTTGTCGTAAATATTTGTCAAAGTCTCAGTGTCTTTCTGTAAACAGTATTATCATGCTACTTTATGAAGAACATTTCAGCAATCTTTCTCTTTCCTACATGGTTCTCATTATGTAAAATGGTCGGTGATTCCCAATTAAAGTCATGTCCAAAATCACATCTGTGTTTACTCAAAACCGAATGATTAGACTCATGTAATTTAATATTGCTCGCATGTTCCTTCACTTTAGTGCATAAATGTCTTTTTGTTTGTCCAATGTATGAGGCATTACAATTTTCACAATTAATCTTGTATACTACATTCGTTTTTATATCATTAGTTATTAAATCTTTACCTCGTTTTATCAGCCTATCTAACTTTTTTAGCAAACTATAAAACGACATTTAAGTTAGCATTTTTAAGTGACCTTTTAATACTGTCGCTAACGTCTTTAACTATGGAAGTGAAATCACATATAGTAATTCTTATCTCGAGTCGAATTTGCATTGTCGTTATTGTCCAAATCATTATTCAAATTATCGTTATTATCCGCATTGTGACGAATAACATTTCTATTATTATTTAGTACATTAATTTTTTATTTACATATTTATTAATAATACGATCCGGAAATCAATTATTAATTAAAATGTTCTTTACAATCTCAATATTTGTATTATGAAATTGTTCGTTTGAAAGTAAATTGCATAGTCTACTAAATTATAAATCGTATTAATTTTATACTTAATAGGATGACTCGTATAAGTATAAAATTAATACGATTTATAATTTAGTAGACCATGCAATTTTACTTTCAAACGAACAATTTCAAATTTAGTCGTTGACGAAACATCATAGCAATGGGACGTGTTCCTCTTTTAACTATTAATTTTAAATAAGATCGGTTTTATGTTGCGTTAATCTCATTTTAATTGATGGGTATGTTCTGTTTGTGGTCATAACTCAACATTTAAATATGTTCTTGTATGTTTCAACATTGTTAAAAACTATTGTGTAATATTGTGTTATAGAATTTTCACTTGATAAGGACCACAACCAAATGGTCGAAACGTCGTGAAAGTATTGAATAAAATTGCTAGTTACGTCGAAATCAATTTTGCCAAAATTATATCTTATATTGAATTACTTACGTGTTATTTATATATGAGCGAATGCTTTTCCAAAATATTTCTTTGGTGAAGGCGTGTTCCATCATGCGCATTAAAAAAGGTGCTACGATTTATTTCAAAATGATAAATTAGTTTATTATATTATAAATACATATTTATTATAATGGTTACTTGTAAACAAAGCAATTTTATAAAGAAAGGAAAAAACTATATATATCTATATACAAGGTAGTAATTGCGTAAGAGTGAAATGTCTTTTAATGCAGTACTGATTATATCTATTTTTTAAGTAAATTTTTCAATAATTCTCACGAAGATAGCAAAACATTAAAGGATTATACGGTTAATCCCATCTACTTACACATGTACAGTTATTACTGGACATGTTTGTGAGTGTTTGTGTGTGTGTGCGTGTATACTTTACAAGAATAATATTTAATTCAATCCGGATAAAGAATATTAATTATCTTCTAACTTTACACATATCTTAAATATTAATTATTAAAAATTTACGCGGACTATTTTATTATATTACGTATATCTCTGATAGAATTGGGAATTTCCAATGAACTGTTAACTTGTGAAGTAGAAGGCCACACATGATAATCACAATCCAAATTAAAAGAGTAATGTTGATTTTGAACAACAAATAAATTTATTATTCGATAATCTGGATAAGTCTATAGAAAAAAATAATTCATATATCGATATAAACGTTCTGAAGATACTTGCATTAAAAACAAATACTAATATAATTAACATTACTTTATTGTTGAAATGAAACACTTTAACAATTTGAAAAACACACATTAAAATATATATAATAATAAAATCTAAAATTTTGTATTAATATAATTAGCAAATCTTACAAATTTTTTAAATTATTGTCTCATGATATTTTATTGCAGACTTCTCTTTATCAAATTTATTTAAATAAATGTCATGAGTACTTGTTTTTGATTAATTTATTTTATTTTAAATTTTATAAAAAATTAAAAATATCAAGTAGTGTTGAAAATTTTTTTGAAAATTAAATTATTATATAATTATGTGTGTGCAAATATAGGAAAAAAGTATTTTTTAAAAAACAATTGATTATTTATATATTGCTAAATGTTTTTAAAACAATTCACAAAGAAGTGTATGAAATTGTAAAAAAGGTTTGATTTAAGAAAATCTTGCAATGTATGAATGCATAAGTATTGTATCGTTTGCGAGAAGGTGGGAGCGAGATAGCGTTGATAATAAATCTCTAAAAACTCACCTTTAAAAAAAGGTAAAAAAGGGCGACCAGTTAAGGGCACGCCATTAACAAAAATTATCCATTGCAAACCCATGTAGAATCCTATCCATTGCAAACCCATGTAGAATCGTACCCATTGCAAACCTATGTAGAATCCTATGAAAAATTAACCATTGCAAACTCATGTAGAATCCTATGAAAAATTAACCATTGCAAACCCATGTAGAATTGTATTAAAAATTATCCATTGCAAACTTATGTAGAATCCTACATTGCAAACCCATGTACAATAGAATTGTATGAAAAATTATCGATTATAAACCCATGTACAATCGTAACAAAAGTAATGAAATAAAAAAAAAATTGCGCCAAGTGAAAGTAGAAACTTGTACCAGTGGAAAATTAAAGTTGCAGACATATATAGAGTCGTATAATGAATCAGTAAAATTTAAATTTGCAAATGTAGAATCGTACCATAAAAAAACTTATCTTTTAAAAAAAAAGATAAACAAGATGCCAAGTCCATGCGCCATGTGAAAAAGAAATAAAAAAATTTTAGTTAAAAAAACTGGGCGCGCTGCTAAGTTTCAAAATTACAATGCACCTTAAAGTAACATTAATTAATTTAAACACAAAACATATTTTAACTGTAATGAGTTTAAAAGTAACAATTTAATTTTAATATTGTTAGAATATTATTTAGCAGCGCTCCCAGTTTTTTTAACTAAAATTTTTTTATTTCTTTTTCACATGGCGCATGGACTTGGCATCTTGTTTATCTTTTTTTTTAAAAGATAAGTTTTTTTATGGTACGATTCTACATTTGCAAATTTAAATTTTTACTGATTCATTATACGACTCTATATATGTCTGCAACTTTAATTTTCCACTGGTACAAGTTTCTACTTTCACTTGGCGCAATTTTTTTTTTATTTCATTACTTTTGTTACGATTGTACATGGGTTTATAATCGATAATTTTTCATACAATTCTATTGTACATGGGTTTGCAATGTAGGATTCTACATAAGTTTGCAATGGATAATTTTTAATACAATTCTACATGGGTTTGCAATGGTTAATTTTTCATAGGATTCTACATGAGTTTGCAATGGTTAATTTTTCATAGGATTCTACATAGGTTTGCAATGGGTACGATTCTACATGGGTTTGCAATGGTTAATTTTGCCTAGGATTCTACATGGGTTTGCAATGATTAATTTTTCATAGGATTCTACATGGGTTTGCAATAGGATAGGATTCTACATGGGTTTGCAATGGATAATTTTTGTTAATGGCGTGCCCTTAACTGGTCGCCTTTTTTTACCTTTTTTTAAAGGTGAGTTTTTAGAGATTATATCATTCATTTTTGTATATTTTTATGACCGGAATAGAACAATTATTAAACATGTTTATCTAAACTTCTTTGCTTAAAATGATGTGTACAATCATATCCTAGAATCCTGATCATTCCTCCTAAAGCACCCTATTTATATAAATTTACCCATATGTGTGTGTGTGTGTGTGTGTGTGTGTGTGTGTACTAATGTCGAGCATTTTTTATACATTTTCTATTAAATTTAGATAAAAGGTTGCAGGATTTCGAAAAAGAAAAAGTTGACACAGACTTTTTCCTAAACGGCGATTTTCAAGGTTATTTAAAGGTCACTTATATTTTCAAAATAGAATTACCTTAATTTTTCTCATATAAATCGATTCCTCGCAATATTTACTATAAAAAGTTGTAAAGGTATAATTTTTACATAATCTTACATAAACTTCGAAATATTACAAATATTTTATTTTATGAAATATTTCAGTTTATGTAAAATTATGTTAACTATCTTTTAAATTATTCACTTTTAGCCATCTTACCCTTACAACCTTTTATAGTGAATATTGCAACAAATTGGTTTATATATATAATATATATATAACATCAGTTATTATTAATTGATGTTTACATTTATTTTTAGACTTACTAGAGCTCAAATGCTCCACATTTTTTGCAAAAACTGTTTATTCTACAGATTTCAAATATGCTTTTAAATGATGATTGAATATTTCCTTTTTTTAATTATTTTTATTATTATTTTTCAATCTCAATCAACTTTTATAACTTTATGCCAGCACGATACAAATACATGTGTCTTTATTTTTTTTATTATTTTCATTATTATTTTTCAATCTCAATCAACTTCTATAACCTTATGCCAGCAGGATACAAATACATGTATGTCTTTATTATTGTATCAACTCTTGTCTTTTCCATGTAACCATGTCTTCATAGTTTGAATTATCCCTTCATCTTCTCAATCTTTCGCAGAGATTTAATTAATTAAATACACTTCACACGAAATAAAGTTTGCTGGAAGATATACAGCAAACGATAACTGTAAAAACATGATTACGTGGAAAGAACAAGAGTTGGTACAGTAAAGGCAAGTAAGTAAGTACATGTAATGTATCGTATTGGCATAACGCTATATCCGCGGAGCAGATAATGTGGCTGTAGAGGTAGTCTGCAGTGCAGCTAATGTGGACGTAGATGTTGATTGAGATAATTGTCTAATATAAAATAGAATTTAAAAATTTAGTTTAAAAAGCTGTTGCATATATAAATAAAGTTTATTTTTTCTAAATTTGGAATATGTTTAATTAATTAATTTTTTAAGTCTATGTTTAATAAATTTTTTAAGTCTGTATTCAATAATTTTATTCATTTGATAAATACATGTATGTCTTTATTTTGATATGTTTAATATAATTAGAAATTCATTATTAATTAGATATGTAAACTATAAATTCATATATAATATTTGAAAATATATGTGAATATTTAAATTTTTATCTTCTCCTTCCTCTCCTTCAATCTCTTTAATATCAATATGTGTATGTGTGTACACGCGCGCACATTTGTACGTATTTATTTAATTATTGGATAGTTGAGAGTACTTAATTGATAAAAAATTATGACAATAATAATCCTTTGTTTTTTTTCTTATTATTTACTCAGATTTTTTGTCTATCTTATAAGATAAAACACTTTAGAGATTGAATATTTCAAGTAAACTAATTGTAAGTAAATTTCACATTAATGCATATAGATGTTTAATCATGAATGTACTAAATAAGTACACACAGACGAACAGTGAGTGAGTGAGTGAGAATGAGAAGTGTGTGTGTGGGTGTGAGAAGATTGAGAGAGAGATAGAGAGGAGAGAGATAGAGAGAGAGAGAGAGAGAGAGAGAAGAGGGGAGAACGAGAGAGGGAGAGAGAGAGAGAGAGAGAGAGAGAGTTAGCCAACATAATTTACTATACATTTTTACATACAATATTTCAATTACATTTTTTGCATATTCCATGTGAACTTCAAATCTGCACCACATTTTAATGTTGTGAGTATGTTATCAATAGGATTTAGGTAATTAGACACAATTATTGTTGCGTATTCAGTCCACATTACAGGTGTGGTATCGTAGTGTCTCCATACCATATTGTGCTTATCAAATTTCATATTTCGCAATGGCATATTTGACAATGCCGTGCATTGATGACATCCTATCGTAATGTAAAGGTTGCTTCTAACAAAAAATCCTGTCGATGCCAAGATGGAAATGATTGTTGGGTCGCTTATTATCTGGAAATGCAGACACCTACCCAACTACATTTCAAAGGACTAAATTAATGAAACTTTTTTGACAAGCATCAAAATATTGGGAATTAGAAAATGAATAAATGTATATGCGTTCACACATATTATATTTTATGACTCTATTACATATTATTATAGAATAAATATAAGATTGTTCCATTTAGATTTAAATTCCGCGTTTATAAAATACCTTTTGGGACATTTCATACATAAATAGTATTTTAAATTACAATGTCTTATGTGTAAATGCATATTGTACTCTTTTTAATATACATTATTATTTACTTACGTAGTTTTCTTTTCACGTCAAAAATTTTAAAAAACTTCATCAGCAGTACCATAATATTTTATGTTTAGATGTAATTTCTGGTGATAATTCATCCATAAAAAAAATATCAATTTTGTTTCTTCAGTATCATATGTCGATTTATAAACTGTATCATTATCATTCTCATGATATCTTTTAAAATTTTTAAATTAGAACTATATCTTTAATACCTAAATGTTTTGAATATAAATATATGTGTTTTGTTCTGCCAAGAATGTAGATGCTGATATTGTATTCCCCATAGAAAATATTTCTTTTAATATATGGTTTAAACTTAATATCGTAATGCTTTGGTATTACATTTTTGATGGGTGATAGTTTAAAGATTCTTTACGAATGGAAGCCGTTGCAGCGATAAAAATTAATCCACTACTTAATAATAGTTTTAGGAAATATCATCATGTCGGAGAAAAAGAAAAATTTATTTTAGAT
Organism: Nylanderia fulva; assembly: GCF_048542155.1. Classification (NCBI taxonomy): domain Eukaryota; kingdom Metazoa; phylum Arthropoda; class Insecta; order Hymenoptera; family Formicidae; genus Nylanderia; species Nylanderia fulva. Next base: position 24,219 of record NW_028190963.1, on the reverse strand, counting down.
CTGGAAAACACTCTGGAAAAAAAGAGAAATAAAAATATTAAATTTAGCTTTGATGTATTTTTAAATGATTTTTGTATATAAACAAGAAATAAATACAAAAGTATTAAAATTATTAATTGAACAACCTTTTTAATTAGCAAAATATTATATGGTGAGGAAGTAATGTGCAAATTTTCCCTTTGCACAATTTTTTAAATATTAATATATATATTATAATATATATATTATATGTATTTCAATGTTGCACATATTGTAATTGACAGCAATATAGAAATATTTACAAACGTATTTTATATTTCTTTAAATAATTATTTTTATTGTCAAAAAATTATATACATTTATTTATAGAATGTTATTTAGAATATAAAGATTTATAGTATCTAAAGTTAGTTGTCTGAAATAAATTAATTTTATAAACACAATTGCCGTTGTTTCTACATACATATATACGTGTGTGTACATTCAAAATAAAGAAGACAGTAAAAAAAGAAAAACGTGTGGGGAACGGGCGAGCAACATAAATTCAATTTTTAATTGAATCAGTTATAAACTTGATAATAAATATTAAATACATGTATACAAGACGTCTCAGAACTAGCAGTAAATATTTTAAAAGCGGATATCTGAGATCATTTGGAGACAAATTTTCCTAAAAAAATGTTGAAATATCAATAATTTTTCTCGGGTCATAAGGGAATGAAATAAATGTTTTTTTCTAACCAAGCCTTTTAGAAATAAAATATTAACCAAATTCACATTTATCACTAAATTTCAAATATGAGTTTACTTTTTTTAGAATTTTAATATAAGATTTAATTAACTAACATAAGATTGCATGATGGCAAATTTGGGAAACATGCAAATAATGATAGTCTCCCTCGACATTTCTCGCGGACGGAAAAAATTGGCTCCAATAATCTCAAAAATTTATATTAACAGGTTGATATACTATTTTTGGGACATCCTGTATATAAGGGTCTTTTTCAGATATTCAGATTAAAACACCTCAAAATATAGATACGTGTTAACGACTGCTTCAAATCTAAATATTATGGATTTTATTTGCATTTGACAATTAATACGTTCTATCATTTTACTCTATAATTTTTGGTCCAAGGTATATTCCACCATTACAATTAAATCATTAATTTAATTTTTTTCATATCTGAAAACTTTAGCTGTTAATGGTATCTTATTAAATCTATATGAACTATTTGTTATGCGTTATCAATTGAATATTAACGTGCGTTTGTAGTTTTTTATATAGAACAAAACATTACAATTCGGTAAAATTTATTAAATATTGATATTATATGAAATTATTTTATCTCTGAGAATTAAAATTTAAAGATTAATTTTATAAATAAAATTATCTCTTCATGCTTATATGTTGGGGAAATTCTTTAAAATTCCGGTTTTTAAAATGTATGATTAATTCTTTTGTATTTGTGGACAAATATATGTTTTTAATATTTTCGACTTATTTGACTTACCATATTTCGGGACAGTGCGTTAATTTCGATAGTATATTGATATAAACTTTATTTAATATTCACGACGTTTCGGCCAGGTTTTGGGCCCCTTTCAAGTGCTAAAATTTTAAATAATGACAATTATTAGAAATAAAAATTAATTAAAAAATAACTTTAAATAACAATAAAGAATTTTTATAGTGTCTTCATATGTAGCCGTTGTTAATCTTTTAACTACATCAAAAATATATTGTTAATTTGATTAAAAAAAAAGGGGGGTTTTTGTTTAAAATGGTTGTCCCTTCGTTTGAAAGTATGAATAAGGTAAATTTCGATGACGATTTACTGTGTTATTGACGTTTTCCTCCTTGTTTACGAAAAATCCGAAAGAAATAGATAAACAGCGGCCCTTAAAAAAGCGTTGGATGACATTTCAATCACACGAAATTTTAATCTTTCCAATTTTATGTGATGAGTTCATATTAGACTTACTAGTTTTGTTTTTTAAAGGACAGGGATATGAAAAAAGATTTTTGGCAGTCCATGGGTCTCCGCTCCACCCAATTTTTAGCGGATTCGAAGGATGATTTAGGACTAAAAACTAGAAAGATTGAGTTTCAAAACCCGTGGTTTGCAGATATGTGGGGTGATATTTTCGCAAAATTAACCATGCGAGGGGTTTATGAAATTTTGCGGTTTAATGATTACCATCCTGTTAAAATTTACTCATGGAAAAATGAAAGTAAGACTCGATTAATTTTTGAAAGACAGTGATGAGGGAAAAAATGGTATCTATTAACTAATTGGTTTATTTAAAACCCACTTTTTCGGGGGAGATAATTTTCAATTATTATTCAAAACCATCAAATTTAAAAACAAAAAGAATCCATTTTAGGGCTTGTCGATCATGCGATTTTATTTCCCGGAAAGACGTTTCATCCAGCAAACATCGTAAGGTTAAATCGAACTGATAAACAATGGTTTTCCCTCGAAGTGGTTTTAAAAAGTTTGTAAAAAAAAAAGGCTTAAAAAACTATTTGAAAAAGAAAAAAAAAGACGGGTTGCAAAGGGGACAATGATAATTATCGGAAATTTTGACCCCCCCCTCATAAAAATTTCCCCACGTCAACAATTAAGGAAGGGGCCCCCTTTCGAGATTATTGCAATTTTATGGGGATGCAAAAGTTTAAAAGTATTCCCGAAAAAAATTGAATACACTATAAACGTGTCAAAGATCCTTGCCTTTAAAAGAAAAAAAAAAGGGGTTGTTACAAAAAAAAAATCCGCCAAATTGTTCTATCTCCGTCGGTTTAGACCCCAAAAGACAATTTGGCACCGCATAAAGAACCTTTAAATATTTTAAAATAACAATAGTAATTATTCAGTCATTAGTAAAATAAATTCGATAATGGTCATGATTTTTTTGGCCGCTCCCGAAATTTTACATATGAGAAATATGTACGAAAAAAAAGGGAAAACGCGGAGATGTTTTTATCAAAAAATTTGACAACCAAACAAATTTTCAAAAAAACACGGATAATCTAAATTTGTTTCAATAAACAATAAAGGTCTTTAGTTTTATCGAAGTAAGGGTTATAAAGAACTTGAAACCAACACAATTTATAGTTAATTTTTTCACATTATAAAACATGTACTATTAAAATCAGAAATTAAGTTTTTATATAGTAGTTGTGGTTTAGGTAGGATACATTTAATGTGTGGAAATATTTATTTTTACTTAGTTACTTTTTAATTAATTTTTTAATTTTCAAATTTAATTGTGATTATTAAAATTGTGCACTTGAGGGGGGCCCCCGGGAAAACCCATGGCCAAAACGTCGTGATATTAAATAAAGTTTATTAAAATAGCCAGATTTGGGTTTGTTTAAAATTACTACCTTTTTTTAATTATTATCGGGTTTGACTTCGGGGGGATTTCAAACATCTTTGGACAATATTGTAGGGTTTAAAAAATATTGATCTTATCTGTTTGCCCTTTGGGGTGGCGTTCCCAAAGGTTTGGGAAATTAGGTCACCTTGAATTTTTAAATAAAAACAATTTTTTTATTAAAATTTTTTTTAGTTTTATTTCGAGAGTTTTTAAAAAACCACTAAAATTTAAAGTTATTTTTTATACGGTGTTTTCCCGATTTTTAAACATTTTGTGATGAATAAAAGGGTTTTGATATCTGAAATGTGACAATTCATTAAAAATATAAAAATATTTACCCTAAAATACCAAACTTTTCCTTCCAGCATGGGTACAGGTAAAATACTAAATATGTATTCCAGAGCTTTAAACAGAGGAAAATCATGCTAATAATCTTTTTCTTCAGGCAAATTTCGATAGATTTTCCAAAAAATAGGTTAGTTTGCCCTCATTAAATGAAAAGCATCATTGATAATTTTGGGGACAATTAAGAACACGGGAATTTTTTTGTAATTTTCGAGTTTAGATAATATGAAAACTTCGTCAATTCTTTATTTTTTCATAGTTAAAGCGTAATATCCGTCAAATGTAAATAAATTTTATCATTTTTTTATTGTTTTGAATAATTTATGGGGAAAATATTTTCAAAATTTTTTTTTTTCAACTTTTTTTATTTTTAAATTTTTAAAAAAAGGGGAAAAAAAAAAAAATTTAAATAAAAAAAAAAAATTTTTAAAAAATTTTTTAAAAATTTTTTTTTAAATATTTAAAACTTTTTAATTTTTTTTAATTTTTTAGGGTTTTAATAAAAATGCAATTTGCTTTTAAATAAAGTTTTTTAAAACCCCCAAAAAAATTTTTTAATTTTTTTAAAAATTTTTTTTTTTTTTTTTTTTGCAAGGTCTTAAAAAATTTTTTAATATTAATTAAAATATTAAAAAATCTTTTTAATTTTTTTTAATTTTTTTTTTAGGGGTTTTAGACAGAAAAATTTTTCCCCCTAGGGGGAAATTTTTAAAAACCCCGTTTTTTTTTTAATTTTTTTCCCCTTTAAAACCCCTTTTTTAAATTTTTGGACTAATTTCAAAAAAAAAACAGTCAAAAAAAGGTGGGGAAAGAGTGAAGGGAAAAAGCAGGGGGGGGTTTTGGGAAAATTTAAAAAAAAATACCTCTTTTAAACCCCCAAAAAATTTTTAAGATTTTTTACCGAAAAAAATCAAATTTTTGTGAGGGGGGGGGAAATTTTTCATAAAAATTTTTTTTTTTTAAGGGGTCTCATATATTTTTTGGGGGAAAAAAAAGGGGACATAAAAAATTTTTTTTTTCAAAAAACCTGTGCTGTTTTGGGGGTGAAAATTTTTCCCTTATGTAATAATGTACGGAAAAAAAGTTTAATTTGTTCCCCAAATGTTTAAATTTTTAAAAAGGGGTAAAAAGGGGTTTTAAACTATTTATTTAAAAAAATTTTTTTTTAAAAAAAGGTTTTTAAAAAATAATTTTTTTTAGAAATAAAAATTTAAAAAATTTTTTGAATAAAATATTGGGTTTTATTTTTTTTTAAAAATGAATAAAAGGGTTTTTTTTTATGAAGAAAAAAAAATTTTATTTTTTAAAAATTTTTCCCCTTTAAAATTTTCCCTTTTTTTTTTCCCAAAATAAAAAAAAAAGTACCCGAACAGGTTTTCCCCCCGCTTTAAAAAAATGGTACCAAGCATGTAATCTTCTTTTCTTTTCCCCAAAAAAAATAATATCCCAAAAATGATGAAAAGTTTTTAGAAAATGAATTCTTCCCCAAAAATTTTTTTCATCTTTTGTTCCCCCCGAAATATCCTGTTAAATAGAAAAAAAATTTTTTTTCAATTTTTATTTTCCCCGAAAAAAAGTTATCTTTAAATTTTTAATTTTTTTTTAAAAATTATTTCAATTTTTTTTTTAAATTTTTATATTAAAATTAAAAATTTTAAAAAAGTATAAAAAATTTAAACAAAAAATAAAAACCCAAAAAATATATAGAAAATTAATTAAAAAAAAAAACCCCAAAATTTGAAAAGAGCAAAAAAAAAACTGTGAAAAATTTTTTTTTATTTTTTTTAAAAATAAAAAAAAATTTTTTTGGTGTAAATGAAATTTTTTTTTTACTAATAAAAATTTTAAATTTTTGTAACATTAATATTTTAAAAAATATTATAGTATAAAAAAAAAAAATTTTAAAAAATATTAAGTTTTTTAATAAAATTTGGGGTTTTTTTGGGGGAAAAAATAAAATGGGGAAAAAAAAATAAAAAAAAGTAAAAATTATGTTTTTTTTTAAAAAAAGGGGAGGGGGAAAAAATTAAATAAGTCTTTGCGATTTTTCCCAAATTTTTGTATTTTAAATTCACCCAACCATATTTTTAAAAGGGAATAAAAAAAAAAAATTTTTTTTTTCCCTTGACACGCCCCCCAAATTTTGAGGGGTTTAAAATTTTTAAAAATGGGGGGGATTTTTTTTTAAAAAAAAAGGTTGGGGGAAAGGTTTTTAAATTTTTTAAAAATTTTTTAAAATTTTTTGTATCGACAAATTTTTCGCTTTTTAGAATAAAAAAATTTTTTTGGGTTTTTTTTTTTATGAGACCCCCAATTTTCTCCCTCGGCCCAAAAATTCACTGTTTGTGAGTAAAAAAGGGGGTTTTTTCCCCCCCGCAAAAAAAATTTTTTTTCCCCCCAAATAAAAAAAAAATTTTGTTAATTTTTTTTTAAAAAAAAAAAAGGGAAAAAAATATAAAAAAAAGGGGGGAAAAAGGGGGAAAAATTGGGTTTTTTAAAACCCCAAAAAAAAAAAAAAAGGGGCAAAAAAAAAAAGGGACCCAAAAATTTTAAAAGGGGAAAAAAAAAAAAAATTTTAACAAAAAAAAAAAGGATTTTTTTTAAAACCCCCCGGGGCCCCCTTTTTTTAAAATAGGGGGGAAGGGGCCCCAAAAAATTGGGGAGGGGATTTAAAAAAAATAAAAAGGGAAAGAAAAAAAAAAAAAGGAAAAAGGGGAAAAGGGAAAAAAAAAAAAAAAGGGGAAAAAAAAAAAAAAGGGGGGGAAAAGGGGGGGAAAAAAAAAAAAAAGAAAAAGGGGGAAAAGAGAAAGAAAAAAAAAAAAAAAAAAAAAAAAAAAATTTAAAAAGGAAAAAAAAAGGGAAAAAAAAAGGGCCCAAAAAGGGGAAAAAGAAAAAAAAAAAAGGGGGGCAAAAAGAAAAAAAAAAAAAAAAAGAAAAAAAAAAAAAAAAAAAAACCCCAAATCAAAAAAAAAAATTAAAAAAAAAAAAAAGGGGAGTTTTGAAAAAAGAAAACGGATAAAAAAAAAAAATTTTTTTTAAAAAAAAAGGGGGTTTTTCCCCTAGGTAAAGAAATAAAATTTTAAAGGGGTTATATAAAAAAAAAAAGGGGGAAAATATCGGAATTGGAAAAAAAAAAAAATTTTTTTTAAAAAAAATTTTTTAAAAAAGGTTGGAAAAAAAAAAAGGGGAATTTTAAAAACTTTTATTTCAAAATTTTTATTTGGGTCCCAAATTTTATTAATATGGGGGGTTTCCCCGAGGGGCCCCCCAAACTCCAAAAAAATTTAAAATTTGGAAATATTTTAACTTTTGGGGGTTTTTAAAAAAAGGGTTTTCCCGGGTTTTTCCGGTCGGGGAAAAAAAAATTTAAAAGATCAAAAGGTGAAAAAAATAAAAAGTAAAGCCGGGGGAAAAAAAAAACGTTCAAAAAAAACCCCCCTTTTTTAAAAAAAAAATATATTTTTTGCAGGACGTATAAAAATTTTTAAAAAAACCCAAAAAAAAAAATTTTAAAATGCCCACATTCGGTATTTGTGATTAAACCCCCCCAAAATTTAAAAGGTTCGTCGAAAAATTTTAAAAAAAAAAAAAAAAAACCTTTTTTTTTAATTTTTCCCCCCGCAATTATCCCCAAAAATTTTGGGGACGTTTTTGTTTTTGGGTTTTGCGAGTTCCCGAAAAAACCCCGGGCTGCTTTGGGAAAAAACCCTTTTAAAACGGGGGGGGAAACCCCTTTAACGTTAAAAAAAAAAAAACCTTTTTTTTTTACTTATAGGGCCTTTCCCTTCGGTTTTTAATTTTTTTTTACCCCGGGGCCCCCTTTTCAAAAAAACCCCCCAAAAAACGCTATATTTCCCCCCCGTTTTTCTTCGAGATTCCCCCCTCAGCGCTTTTTTTTTTTTTTTTGGGCCCCCGTTTATTTTCTAAAAAGTTTTTTTCTGAGAAAAAAAAAAATTTCGCCATTTCGTTATTTTTTTATAATTTCTCGGGAAAATTTTTTTAAAAATTTTTCCCCGGGTTTTTAAAGGGGAAAAGAAAAAAAAAACCCCCCAAAGGCCCCCCGGGTTTTTCCCCCGCCAAAGTATTAAAAATTTTGGGAAAATTTTGGTCCCCCCCAAGCCGCGTTTCCTTTTGGGGGGGTTTTTTCCCCCAAAAAAATTTTTCCCCCCAACTTTGGCTTTTAAAAATCTATTAAAGGGTTTTAAAACCGCCCTTTCCCCGGGGGTGTGTTTTCGGCTAAAAAAATTTGTTCGATCGCGGGGGGTTTTTAAAAAATTCGTAAAGGGGGTTTCGGAAAAAAAAAAACGTTCCCCGAGGGGATAAATTTTTTTTTGGGCCCCATATAATAAAAAAATTTTTTGGGCCGGGGCCCCCCCTTTTTTACTTCCCCCGCTTTGTAGTTGGGGGGGGGGAAAAAACCCCAAAAAAAATTATTAAAACGCGTCGTTTACCAGCCCAAATAAACCCAAAAACCTTTTTTTGGGGGTTTTTTCGGGGGGCCCCCATATGATCGACACCCGGGTTTAAAAAAAGGGAACCCCTTTCCCTTTCAGAAAAATTTAAAAAAAAAATCCCCCCCCCCTTTTCCCAATGAGGGAAAAAGGAAAAAAAAAAAAAAAATAAAAAACTTTTTAAAGCAGTTTTTTTAATTTTCTTGCCCCTTTTCGCGTTTGGGGGAAAAAAACCAAAAAATTTTTGAAAACCCCCAAAAAAATTTTTTCGAACCCCAGGGGGCCCAAGGGGTTTCCCCATAAAAAATTTAAAAATGACGTTCGTTTTCCTTTAGACCGGGGAAAACAAAAAAAAAAAAATTTTTGGGGTTTTTAAACCCCCCGCCCATTTAAAAAAATTTTTTTTTTTTTTCCCCCCAAAATTTTTTTTTTTCCCCCTTTTTTTTTTTTTAAAAAAAATTTTTAAATTTTTTTAAAAAAAAAAATTTTCCCCCCCCCTTTTTTTTTTTTTCCCCCCCTTTTTTAAATTTAAAAAATTTTTTTTTAAAAGGTTTTTTTTCCCCGGAAAAAAAACCCCCCAAAAAAGGGTTTTAAAAAAAGGGGGGGGGGGGGGTTTTTTTTTTTTTAAAAAAACCTTTTTTTTTTTTGGGGGGGGGGGGGGGGTTTTTTTTTTAAAAAAAAAAAAAGGGCCAAAAATTTTTAAAAAAAAAATTTTTTTTTTTTTTTTGGGCCCCCCGGGGGTTTTTTTTAAAAAAAAGGGGAAGGGGTTTTTTTTTTCCCCGGGGTTTTTTTTTTTAAAAAAAGGGGGGAAAAAAAAAAAGGGGGGTTTTAAAAAAAAGGGGGGGGGGGGGGCCGGGGGGGGAAAAAAGGGGGGAAAAAGGGGGGGGGAAAAAAAAAACCCGGGGGGTTTTAAAAAAATTTTTTAAACGGGTTTTAAAAAAAAACCCCAAAAACCAAAAAAAAAAAAAAACCCCCCCAAAAAATTTTACGTCCTTCACGTTCCGCGGCACCGGATAATTGATCACGGACGCGATATTCTCATCGCTCGGCCGTATACCGTGTCTACTCACGCAGTATTTTAAGTATTTAATTTTCGTCTGAGCGAAGTGACATTTATCGAGACGAAACTTTAACCGATTCCTACCCGCTGTTTCGAATACTCTTGACAAAATTTCGATATGCTCGTCTATATCTTTCGTCGCGATCAGTAGGTCATCGAGGTAAATGATTATTTTATTTTTGCGGATCAACGACTCGAAAACCGTATGCACGAAGTGCTGGAAAACGCGCGGGGCATTAGCCAAATGGAAAGGCATGCGCGAATACTCGAATTGTTTGAGAGGCGACTCGAACGATGTATATTTCACGGATGCCTCGTGCATTTTTACGTGATAAAAACCGTCCCGAAGATCCAAAATCGAAAAATATATGTTTTGCCTTGCAACCGATCGATGTTGTCGTCTATCAACTCCGTCGGAACATTATCGCGTACAGTAATTTTGTTAAGTTCACTGTAGTAGGTATACTATGGGGGTTCTAACTCAGGGGCAATGAGGGGGGTGCGGGGCAGGGGGGGAATCGGTGGCGAGGGGGGTGACGTCACGCGGGGGGGAGGGGGTCTTATCAGTAGATAAGCTTATCTTTGTTTATAAACATATCAGATAACCTGATAAGGGGATCATGTTACCTGATAAGGGGATCATGTTACCTGATATATTTATAAACAAGATAAGATAAGGGGATCATGTTACCTGATATATTTATAAACAAGATAAGATAAGGGGATCATGTTACTTGATATGTTCATAAACAAGATAAGATAAGATAAGCGGCGTCTTTGAGCGGTATCAAAGTTTTCATAAATTTTCTCCGAAGATAAGATAAAAATTCTGCGAATGGCTGCCGCATTTCGAGCGCCGACAATCGGATATCTAAGTTTTCTCCGAAGATAAAATAATTCTGCGAATTACTAAGAACAAAAGGTTTGCCGACAATCAAGCGGGTTGATCCGTACAGGTTGCGACATGTCAATCCGATCCGGCGTGTCAATCCAGGCTTGGATCCGACGGGGTGAAATTTATCTATGTATTTCTAAGAATTATCAGCGATAGCTAAATTTTCTCCGAAGATATCACACACATATTTCTCGCGAATTAAACAAGTGCATCATCATCCCCACGAACAAAGCGATGATTGGGATATATAATGAGGACCGATGCAGCTGCCGGACCATAGTACCACTGGCGAGCGCACGCTTCATTCGAGGTGCAAGAAAAAAAGTTTAGTGTGCAAAGAAGTTTTTTTTGTAATAAGTGTGAAAAAGTGAATTTTTTACAAAAAATGGAGAACGTTGAGCGCGACCTGTTGGAGCGTTCCCGCCAAGTTGCTAACTTGGGCGAATATTTCGGATGGCTGCAAGAGTGCGAAGAATTTATCGAAGAGCTGGAAGAACGCAGCCGTGCCAAGCGTCCGCGTCTCTCGATTGGACATAGACAATCTCTGGTGGCGAGAATAGCGCGACTCGAGGGTGCAAAGGTGCGCTTGCAGAGACGGTATGTCGGTGAATCCATGCCTAGTGGCGGCGGATTCAGTGGCGGCGGCAATAACGCGCAAAGACTAGTTTGGCGCGAAATCGATACGGCGTTCGATAGCCGTATACTGACCGGCGCGGTAATTAACGCAGACCACATCGAACCGCGTCAGTTTTTGGAAAATGCCGCAGACATTGTAGTCGAGAACGTGGAGAATGTGCTGCAGAGACACATCAGTGTAAAAGTGAACACTGTTTTCAACGGTGAATTTGTGTCCGATGACAAGCGCGCCAATAAAAGTAGTAACACGAGAAACTTTGAACTCTTTCGCACGTCCGATGTACGCGAGTGGTACGAGCGCCGCGTAATCGAGCCCACGCTAGCATCGCTAGAAGAGTTCCAGGAACGCGATAGCGGCTGGGCATTGTCGCGGATAATAGATTTGACAGTGAATGTAAATAAGTACAATCCAATGCGCGCGGGATGTCATGTCAAATTACCGCAAAAAATTATGGCAAAGAGAGCGGTGGTTAATGTGCAATCAGCGGACAATGCGTGTTTCGCATGGTCGGTGGTGGCCGCTCTGTACCCCGCTGAAAGACATATGGAACGAGAATCCTCCTATCCGCATTACACAACAGTGCTGAATCTCCAAAACATTGAGTTTCCAGTGACTGTGAATCAAATTAAAAAGTTTGAACTTGCAAACGACATCTCCGTGAATGTGTACATCATTGAGAACGAGAACATCGTCCCGTTGCGTCTTTCGGAAAAAAAGAAGGACAGGCACGTCAATCTGCTGTACGTGGAGGACGAACACGGGCATTTCGCGTGCATAAAAAATCTGTCTCGTCTCGTGAGCTCGCAACTGAACAAACACAAATGTAGAAAATTTATTTGCGATCGGTAAGTATATAGTAAACTTAAATTATATTTAAAATATTTCTAATTAAATTTTTTTATTTTTTATTTTTTTTTTTTACAGATGCCTACATTATTTCTATTCTGAGGACCAGTTGCAGGCGCATACGGAAGATTGCGGGAAACTGAACGACTGCGCTATCCGGCTGCCGAGCGACAAGGACAAGTGGCTCAGCTTCGACAACTACACGAGGAAGGAGCGGCTGCCGTTTGTAGTGTACGCCGATCTCGAGTGTGTTTTGGCAAAGACCGAAGATGCCAAAAATCATCAACACCATCAAGTGTTCAGCATCGCATACTATGTACAGTGTTCGTACGACAGTTCGTTGTCCGCGTACAATTCCCGCCGTAGTGTCGATTGCGTCGCATGGTTCGCCGAACAGCTTAAAAATTTAGCAATCCGCGTAAAAAATATTTTAACGACCAATGTCCCCATGGTAAATTTAACGCCTGACGAGTGGTTAAAATTTCGCACCGCGACGCATTGTCACATTTGTGAGAAACCGTTTGACGAAGACGATACACGCGTCCGCGATCATTGCCACCTCACCGGGCGGTACAGGGGTCCCGCGCATTCAAATTGTAACTTAAATTACAAAGAATCATTTTGTATCCCTATAGTCTTTCACAATCTGTCTGGCTACGACGCACATTTTATTATCGAGGACATAGCCACAGCGTTCGAAGGGGAAATCGAATTACTGCCGATAACAAAGGAAAAATACATTTCATTCTCGAAGACTGTTAGATTGACACAAGATAATAATTCGAAAAATTATATCAAATTACGTTTCATAGACTCATATAAATTTCTCAGTGCTAGTCTCGACAAATTAGCGTCATTTTTGGATAAAGAAAAACTAAAAATTTTTTACATTCGGAATATCAAAATTTAACTAGTGAAAAATTCAATTTATTGACACGGAAGGGCGTCTTTCCGTACGAATACATTGACTGCGTGGACAGATTACAAGACACACGTTTACCGCCGCGCGACTCATTTTACAGTTCCTTAACCGGCGACCCAGTATCCGAGAGTGATTACGCGCACGCCGAGACCGTCTGGAGCCGATTTTCCCTTCGAACGCTAGGCGAATATAGCGATTTATATTTAAAAATTGATGTCTTGTTATTGGCCGATATATTTGAGAATTTTCGCGATAGTTGTATAAAAAGTTACGGACTCGATCCCGCGTATTATTATACTCTCCCCGGATATACATGGGACGCCATGTTAAAACATACGAATATAAAATTTGAATTATTAACAGACATTGACATGGTAATGTTTGTCGAACGAGGTGTACGCGGCGGCCTTAGTCAATGTTCAGGCCGATACGCACAGGCTAATAACAAGTACATGCAATCGTACGACCCATCGAAACCCTCATCGTACCTCATGTATTTCGATGTAAATAATTTGTACGGATGGGCAATGTGTCAACCATTGCCATATGCCGATTTTCGGTGGGTCGACGATATATCGAATTTTGACGTATCATCTATCGCGTTCGATTTGCCTATAGGCTATGTTCTCGAAGTAGATTTAGAGTATCCGCGGCATCTTCATGACGCGCACATTGACCTACCGTTTTGCCCGACGCGCGATAAGCCGCCCGGCAAGCGGGAGTATAAACTCCTCGCAACGCTTTACGATAAGAAGCGCTACGTAATACACTATCGTAATCTACAGCAGTGCACGCGCCACGGGCTACGCATAACAAAAATATATCGCATACTACAATTCACGCAGTCAGCGTGGCTTCAAAAATACATCGAACTCAACACACAGTTTAGAACACGAGCGAAAAACGATTTTGAAAAAAATTTATATAAATTGATGAATAATGCGGTATTTGGCAAGACGATGGAAAATGTGCGCAATCATGTGGATGTAAAATTATTAACAAAATGGGATGGACGGTACGGTGCGGAGGCAATGATCGCTAAACCAAATTTTCATAGTACTAGCATATTTTCGGAAAAATTAGTTGCCATAGAATTACGCAAACTCGAAGTTAAAATCTACAAACCAATCTACGTCGGCATGTGCATACTCGACGTATCAAAAGTATGTCTTTATGAATTTCACCACGAATACATGTCACCGCTCTATCGTGACAATTGTAGAGTAATGTACACCGACACGGATAGTTTAATATATCAAATTAAATGTCAAGATGTCTATGAAAATTTGAAACGCGATATCGCTCGATTCGATACCAGCGATTACGCCGCGAATAATGCGTACGGTATACCACTCGCGAATAAAAAGGTGCCGGGTCTGATGAAAGATGAGAATAACGGCGCGATAATGACCGAATTCGTCGGGCTTAGAGCAAAAATGTATGCTTTGCGGGTGGATGGTAAAAAGGACACTAAAAAGGCAAAAGGTGTCAAAAGTAACGTCGTAGCGCGTAGTATAACATTCGACGATTATACGCGTTGCCTTAATGACGAAATTGAAATGACGCGTCAGCAGTCATGCATAAGATCGAAATTGCATAAAGTGTATACCATCAGCGAGACGAAAATTGCTCTAAGTCCTTACGATGACAAATGGTATGTCGTACCTGAGTCGACCGACACCTTGCCGTGGGGACATTATCGAATACTATTGTAAATAAATTATATTGTAAGGACGTATTAATGAGAATTATATATTTTTTGTTATATATTTCATATATTTCATATATGTTATACAATATATATTATGTCTTGCGATAATCCTCGAGTAGATATGTTACGGGATTAGTATGCTGCATTTTAACAATCTTAAACACCTCGGTTGTCCAATTTGGCGTGTATCCCTTCTCGAAAAGTTGTTTGTACTTGCTGACGCGTACCTGATCACCTACTTTGAACTTTGCCGGGCCCGCGATTTTTACACGATTGTACACGGTAGCCAAGAGTCTTTCGGCGATCGCGGGGGTAACGTCGGCGGGTCGCATACCAATCGTTCGATGCTTGCGTCCGTTGTAATCTGATACGAGTCGTGGCAGCATGTCGAACCACTTGTAAGTACCATTCAGCGTAAACATCTTCCACATGTCGTTCTTTAGCGTGCGATTGAATCGTTCGACGACCGACGCCTTCAATATCGAATATGTAGAATAGTGATTAATGTCATGTCTTCGCATAAGTCGTTGCACATCGGCGTTGTAAAATTCCTTTCCGTTATCGGTTTGCATGTTTTTCGGGCATCTCTTGCTATCCCGAATTATCTTGGCGATTGCGTCAGCTGTCTCGCTTCCTCCTTTACTCTTGAGTGGTACAGCCCACGCATACTTGCTCAACACATCGATGATGGTGAGTATGTAGTGGTAACCTCTGTTGAAACGGGAGTATGGGCGCATCTCGACAATGTCGGCTTGCCACAAATCATCGTATCCTCGCACTATGACATGTCTTCGAGGGAAATTTTTTCTCGCTGACGCGTGCAACTCGTTTACCAACTGCCGTCTCTCCAAACTATGTTGCTCGTTGTTATTTTCACTATTCATTCTCGTTCTTTCGGGTTCTTTCGGGTTCGTGCCTCGTTGTTTCGGGTTTTTTCAGGTTCTTTTGCGTTCGTGCCTCGTTCTTTCGGGTTTGTGCCTCGTTGTTTCGGGTTTTTTCGGGTTCTTTCGGGTTCGTGCCTTGTTCTTTTGGGTTCTTTCGGGTTCGTTGTTTCGGGTTTTTTCAGGTTCTTTTGCGTTTGTGCCTCGTTCTTTCGGGTTCTTTCGGGTTCGTGCCTCGTTGTTTCGGGTTTTTTCGGGTTTTTTCGGGTTCGTGCCTTGTTCTTTTGGGTTCTTTCGGGTTCGTTGTTTCGGGTTTTTTCGGGTTAAATTCTCGTTGTTTCGGGTTCTTTCGGGTTCGCGCCTCGTTCTTTTGCGTTCTTTCGGGTTCGTTGTTTTGGGTTAAATTCTCGTTCTTTTGGGTTAAATTCTCGTTGTTTCGGGTTCGTGCCTTGTTCTTTTGGGTTCTTTCGGGTTAAATTCTCGTTCTTTCGGGTTCTTTCGGGTTCGTGCCTCGTTGTTTCGGGTTAAATTCTCGTTGTTTCGGTGTTCTTTCGGGTTCTTTCGCGTTCGTTCACTCACGTCCTTGGCCCATTCGAAAATCGTTCCTGACTCGATCACAGCCTCGTCCCAAGTCGTTTCTGATACGTTCGTAGCCCGCCTTGGCCCGTTCGCAGCCGTCCCTGACTTGTTCGCAACCCTTACTGAGTTGTTGATAGCCTTTTATGTAACCTTTAAGGACTTGTTCGTAGCCTCGTTCGCAACCCTGTTTGACATGATCGTAACCTCGATCGTAGCGGTCGCGTTCACCACCGTTTCCAGGTCGTTCATTGCTGCTTCCGGGTCGTTCACTGCTGCTTCCAGGTCGGTCACTGATACCACTCATTGTTGTTTGGTAGCACGTCGATCGTAACCACTCGAGAATCCCTTCTTCTAGACGTTTGTTTGATAGACGTTTCCGAGCCAACCGCTCATTAGATGTCTGAGGTAGTGTTTGGCGCACGCAGAAGCTCTTTTATCGCAGTTTCCAACGCTCGTACATCCTTCTCTAACGCAGCCAGCTTCTCATCTGACTCTTTCTGTTGGATCATCAATGTTTTAAAGCACTCTTCCAGGTACAATTTGTTGACGACATCGGGATCCGCCGCAGGTTGCGCTACACGGCGAATCTTGCGCGATCTCGCGTCATAATCTGTAGCGACGCGATGCAGAGCGTTTTTGCGCACGCATTTTCTAATCAATCTATACCATTGATCGTTTGTGCCAGGGGTTGCATCATTTCTCCTCTCGAATAATCCAAATTTATTGATAGACATTTTTTTTCAATGCTTTGTATAGTGTCACACGATGAACTGAATAGATTGTCGGGAACCTTGTTTAATTTATAATAATGCCCGCTTCCCGCAGTTCCTCGATAATCGACAAGATCTCGTTGTCATGCGCGTTGTTGCCAGCTTGGTGCGAAGCATCGAGCAATCGTAGGCGATCCACTAGCTCGTTGGGGTCGTCCCAGTGCACGTAATCAATCTTATTGTTGGTTAGCGTCATAGCGCGTGGCATTCCCATGCCACATTTTGGGTCGTCCGATTCCACCCGCGTCAACGGTGCGATTATATATTTGTACTTGTCCCCCTTGCTACTCTTCACACGGCCTTGCACATCAAAATTGCGTTTATGCGCATTTGTCGCCAATAATATATGTTTGTATTTTTGCAAATCATCCTCCTGGTAATCAGGTCTTTTCTTGAAGATCAACTCGTACAATCCGGGCGTTCCAATATACCGCGTGTCGCCTATGATTATATTGTCATCTTTGTCAATCGCGAATCGCTTGTTTCCAATGCGCATTTCATTTTCGCCGAAGTAAACTCCGTATACATTATCAATTTCTTTCTTCTCATCAGCACCGAGGAGAGCGTCCATATACTTTTGTCCTAATGACCCCCAATCCTTTCGCATCATTTGTCGACCTTCCGACGATCTTAACCAGTGTCGAAGGGATATTTCGGGCGGGTTACGCGTGGTTTCGAAAACATTTTCGTCTACGAGTGTTTTGGGTATCACAGGTTGTGCGTTTTTCGGTGTAAAGATTATCGGCAGTGAAGCGTCCAATGGCTTCGAAATATCATTATTTTCTTTTTTTCAATTCCTCCTCCTCCTCTTTATATCGCTTGATAGTTTTATGTTTTCTTTTTTTCGGTGTCTCCCCCTCATACTGTGTCTCGATCTTCACACCGTTGTCGTCGTCGTCGTCGGTGTTAGGCTCGTTTTTCACCAAAATCGTCGCGTTGTCGACAATCTTTTGTAGCGGCTCGATAATAGGTTTAAAGTGAGTCTTGACAGCGATATCATCATCGATCTTTCCGGTCTTCAGAGCGCGGTGTTTCTTGCGGATCGATTCAGCCGTCTTCGCAATCTCCATGGCAACCTTTTCACGCTCGCGAATATTATCAGCCATGTCGGCAGCACTCTCTAGAGTTTCTCTCGACTGGGAGGATTGTTGGTGACGACTAATGGCTCTGCGGTATCGCGAACTCGTTAAATCCTTTTCTGTATCGCCCGTTCGTGAGCGAGCTGTCCTTGTCTATCACTAGAAATCCATACTTTTGCTGCCAACAAGTACGACATAACTCACTGTGTTGACGCATGTTATAAATTTGTATAATCAATAGACTCTTATATTAATCGCTCGTATATCAACGGAAAGGTTCGATCGTTCGAACCGACACACGACAACATTATCGACCTTGTTCACCATCCCATGTGATAAGAGTCACGCTGTCACGTGTACATTTTATTTACTCCTATTCTTTCGTCGCTCCGATTCGCCGAAACAAACATCCGATCCCGAGAAAGAGGGGATTCCGTGACGAAAACTCGGAACGCTCCCGAAAACCGAGAATCAGATCTCTGCGAACCGTGCTATCGATCAGCTGCAAATACAAGTAAACATATATTCGTTGCTGTAATCACTTCCCTCTCGGAGCGAGCCTTCACGAGGCTGTATAAGCCACCAGTCGATCAACAATAAGTTGAATTAGAGCGACGCCGTCGCGCCTACTGATATCGACAACATTTTTTGGTCCTTCGAGCCGGATCGCTAACGAGAGAAGACGACAAGTCGTGAAGTACATCATCCAATTACATTTTGGCTGACTTTGATCACGACCTACGTTGTTTAACGCAGCAGCCGCCATTCCAATAATGGCTACCACCGCAGAGCTTTTGGAGCAACAGCTCGACCTTGTTAGATCGGTTGCAAATGCCGTATCTAATTTTAAAAAACTCGGCCACGCCAAGATGACGTCCACCGTGGCTGCAAACCGGATGGAACGCGTCAAGGAATAGTTCCGGGAGATTCGCGTCAACAACGCCAAGCTGTTAGTCCTCGCCGAGGCCGCTACGAAGACCACGCATCGATACTTCACCGAGGAGCTGTATCAACAAGCCGAGGTCCAGATGGATGCTGCCCTTGACTACCTGGCCGAATTTGCCATACCTCCCATTGCCGCCCCGCACATCAACATCATGGACGCTTCGAACGCAAGTACCGATTATCATCATGGTCCGCGCCCGGTCTCGCGTTTACCGCGAATCGAATTACCGAAATTTGACGGCTCTTTCGAGCGATGGGAAACGTTCCGCGATAGATTTAAAGCAATGGTAATTGACGATCCGATTTTAACAAATGTAAAACGCCTGCATTACTTATGTTCAATCGTTACCGGAACGGCCAGCACTTCGCTGAGTCACTTAGCAGTCACCGATGCGAATTTCGAAGTCGCGTGGCAAATCTTATCGTCGCGCTTTGAAAATCAACGTCGAATCGTCAACTCCCATCTTCAAATTTTATTCTCGTTACCGTCGGCAACGCATGAAACCGCGAAAGAGTTGCAGACTCTGCGTGACACCACCAATACCACCGTACAAGCGCTGAAAAATCTAAAACGTCCCGTCGATACGTGGGACGATGTTCTCGTGTTTCTCGTTTCGCAAAAACTCGACAAAGCTTCGAGAAAAGCGTGGGAATTAAAAATGAGCGAATCGCAAAATTTACCGTCCTATTCTCAACTCGACAAATTTTTAGAGTCTCGCATTCGCGCGTTCGAAGTTATCGCCCCGACGAAAAACATCGAGTCAGCCGAGACTACCTCGTCAAAAATTAAATCGGCCAAATCCGTAGCATCACATACAACTGGCCGTGAAGTTCGAATGCCCGGTCTGTAAGGGCCATCATCGTTTATTTCAATGTACACAATTTGCCGCTTATACGCCGGAGCGCCGTTTCGAATTTATTAAATCGAACCGCCGTTGTTATAATTGTTTCGCGGCAAACCATGCGTTAAAGGATTGCACCAACGAGCATCGTTGTCGAGAATGTAAGCAAAAGCATCACACTCTCCTTCACCTTGGAAACCACGCAAAGTTACCGTATGCTGAATCGTCACATTCAAAAGAAGAGACGAAAAAAGACCAAGACAAAAACGTTGTCGCTCTTACCCTAACACGTTCAATGCCAGCTATTCCCGCCGTTCTGCTCGCTACAGCGCGCGTCCGCGTACATTCCGCGCACGGTCGCTTCATTCCCGCTCGCGCGCTTATCGATCCAGGATCGGCTGTGACACTCATTACAGAGAATCTTGCGCAATTACTCCGTCTTCCTCGAGTAAAGCAAAATTTAAGCGTTACTGGCGTTGGTCAAACAAAAACTTCCGCACGCTACGCAGCAAATATCAAAATTAGTCCCGTCAAAAGTAACAATCCCGCGTATTTGACGACGGCTTTAATATTGTGTTCCCTCGCGGAATACGTGCCACCTCCCGTTGCGTCTCACACTAAGTGGACGCACCTCGACGCCCTCGAATTAGCCGATCCTGATTTCCTGAGTCCTACGCCAATCGATATAATAATTGGAGCCGATATGTATGGAAATATTCATCGCGACGGTTCACACAAGGGAACACCACACGAACCGTTCACGCAGAATACCGCGTTCGGCTGGATTCTCTCGGGTCCTACCGTCGAAACCTGCCCCCGCAATTCCGTACCCGCATATCATACTAACATTTCACCTAATCTTGAGCATACCTTAAAACAGTTCTGGGAACTCGAAGATATCCCAGCCCGCGTTCATCCGAGTCCGGAAGACACCCAATGTGAGGAGCATTTTGTGACGACTCACTACCGCACCATGGAAGGACGCTACGTCGTGCGTCTTCCCTTTAGAAATGGCCCGCCTCGCGACCTTGGAGACTCTCGATTCGCCGCGTTGAAGAGCCTCGAACGGCTCGAACGTCGTTTTCGAACCGACCCATCGTTAGCAACGGAATACACCGCATTCCTTACCGAGTACGCAAACCTAGGTCATATGACTAAGATAAATCCTACCGAATTTCCCGCCCAAGCTCCCGCGTACTACATTCCACACCGTGCCGTGATCCGTGAACATAGCAATACAACCCGACTTTGTGTTGTGTTTAACGCGTCGTGCAACACCGCCACCGGCAAATCATTAAATAGCGCTCTTCATGTAGGAGCAAAATTGCAAACCGATCTAGTAGCGGTCGTCCTCCAATAGCGACAACCTCGATTTGCACTATCAGCGGACATCGCCAAAATGTATAGGCAGATTTTAGTACACCCTCTCGATACGAAGTATCAATGCCTCTTATGGCGATCGTCTCCGACGGCTCAGGTCGACGAATACCGACTTCTTACCGTCACTTACGGCACCGCCGCTGCCCCATTCTTGGCCTTGCGAGTCTTACGGCAATTAGCCGAGGACGAAGGCTCACAGTTTCCGCTCGCAGTACCGGTTCTATTACAGCAAACGTACGTCGACGACTGTACTTTCGGCGCCGACGACCTTGAAACTGCCAAACAAACACGAGATCAGTTAATTTCGTTGCTATCTCGGGGCTGTTTTCGTTTGCGTAAGTGGGCGAGCAATTGCCCTACGCTCCTTGAAGACCTCGATCCTTCCGACCATGGACTCGCAACCAACAAAGATTGGCACGACCACGATTCCATTAAAATTCTCGGAGTTACCTGGAAACCGGAACACGATAACTTCACCTTTCAAGTTTCGAATTTAATAACAGTCGCGAAAACTAAGCGCGGAATATTATCAGTCATCGCGCAACTCTTCGACCCACTCGGGTGGGTAGCTCCCGTTATCGTAACCGCGAAAATTTTCCTGCAGCATCTCTGGTTGACGAAGTCTGATTGGGATGACGAGCTTCCCGCCGAGATGTTGCGCGAATGGGAAACATTTCAATTGACGTTGCCTCTCCTTGAGCAGTTAACTATTCCGCGCTGGACGCAGTATCATCCGAACAACAGAATTGAATTACACGGATTCGCAGACGCCTCCACGCGAGCGTATGCGGCAGCGCTTTACCTTTGTGTCATTTCGGGCGACGGTTGCATTACCAATACTCTGATCCTCGCTAAGTCTAAAGTCGCGCCGCTCAAAACCATTAGCGTCCCGCGTTTGGAGCTTTGCGCTGCGCTCCTACTAGCACAACTCATAGATTTCGCTCGTTCTGCTCTTCACCTTCCCGATATCGATTATTGGTGTTGGAGCGATTCCATGGTCGTCCTCGCTTGGATACGTCAAAGTCCCTCGCGGTGGAAGACGTTTGTCGCGAATAGAGTCTCAAAAATGCAACAGCTTCTTCCCAATGGAAAATGGAATCACGTGCCCACGCACGACAACCCCGCAGATTGCGCATCTCGCGGTACCGACCCTGCCTCTCTTATTAATCACCAACTTTGGTGGCACGGCCCACCATGGTTATCACATTCGTCCGATCAATGGCCAGTCATATCCGACATTCCGGCAACGCATAGTGAATTACGCGATTCAAAAGCTTGCGCGACATGCTCGGTAAACCATTGGGAGCTTGAATCCCGATTTTCCTCGTGGCCGAAATTACTGCGCGTCACCGCGTATATCCTTCGTTTCGTTCGCAACGCTCGTACCCAGACGAAAACACAATGCGATGCCTCTCACTCGCACCCGCATGCTCTCCGGTCCGATGAGCTGGTCGCCGCTCATAATTTTTGGATTCGACGGATTCAACTCAATCTATTTGCTGACGACATAGCTCGCCTAAAACAACTACGTTGCGTCTCAAAAACTAGCCCATTAGCTTCGCTTTCTCCTTACATAGACAGAGACAGCTTGTTACGCGTTCGAGGCCGATTAAAGCACGCAAGCCTGTCAGATGACGCTAAACATCCGCTAATTTTAAAATCACATCCATTGGTCCACCTCCTTATCAAACAGATTCATGTTGCGGCCCTACACGCCGGTCCGCAACTCACACTCACGCTCCTGCGACAACAGTATTGGCTAATTCGCGCTCGCGCCACTGTGCGTACCGTCCTCTACCAATGTATTGTGTGCACACGGGAGAATGCACGCGTGCCCGAACAGCTTATGGGCGACCTGCCGGATTTCCGCGTAAACCCGACTTCACGCGCCTTTAATCATACCGGCGTCGATTACGCGGGTCCGTTACTAGTGCGTACGACTAAAGGTCGTGGTCATAAAGCCCAAAAAGCTTACCTCGCAATTTTTGTATGCATGACCACGAAAGCACTGCACCTAGACGCAGTATCGGATTATACTACCGCGTCGTTCCTTGCCGCGTATCATCGTTTTACCGCACGTCGTGGCATTTCGCATGCAATGTACACCGATCACGGTACCACGTTTCAAGGTGCCGATCAAGAGCTTACGGCCTCCTTCCATGCAGCCACGCGCGATCCAGCATTTCAAAATTACATAGCTCAAGAAAATACTGCATGGCATTTCATACCTCCCGCTGCGCCGCATTTTGGAGGCCTATGGGAGGCTGCCGTACGCTCTGTGAAACATCACATTAAACGCGCTATTGAAACGCACACCTTAACGTTCAAAGAGATAACCACATTACTATGCCGTATCGAACTTTTCTTAAATTCTCGTCCCATCGCTTCCGTGTCCGACGCTTTAGACGATTATACCGCTCTGACTCCGGGTCATTTTTTGATCGGCGCATCCTTAAGCTCGATCCAGGAGCCGAGCTTACTCGAACTCGCCGAAAATCGTTTATCTCGCTGGCAACTAGTGCAGCAATTAAGCGAACGCGTCTGGAAGGCATGGAAAGATACGTATTTGAATACCTTACAACAACGCCCTAAATGGCGTTCTGTACAAACTCTAGCCACACCCGGTAGATTAGTCTTACTTCGCGATCCACTTGCCCCTCCAAGTCGATGGAAGCTTGGGCGTATAGTTAAATGCCATCCAGGCAGCGATCGGCTCGTTCGAGTCGTTACTGTTAAAACGGCTGAATCCGAGTTCAAGCGCCCCATTACAAAACTTTGTTTTTTTCCGGTCGACATCAACAATGATAGCGAACATCATTCCGCCATGGCGGGCGGCATTGGATTGTAACTGTCCGATTGAATATTGTAAATTTACGTTAAATTTTATTGACCGCAAATATTGTATTCATATCGAATGTCAATCACATTCGAGGCGGACGGTATGTTGACGCATGTCATAAATTTGTATAATCAATAGACTCTTATATTAATCGCTCGTATATCAACGGAAAGGTTCGATCGTTCGAACCGACACACGACAACATTATCGACCTTGTTCACCATCCCATGTGATAAGAGTCACGCTGTCACGTGTACATTTTATTTACTCCTATTCTTTCGTCGCTCCGATTCGCCGAAACAAACATCCGATCCCGAGAAAGAGGGGATTCCGTGACGAAAACTCGGAACGCTCCCGAAAACCGAGAATCAGATCTCTGCGAACCGTGCTATCGATCAGCTGCAAATACAAGTAAACATATATTCGTTGCTGTAATTACTTCCCTCTCGGAGCGAGCCTTCACGAGGCTGTACAAGCCACCAGTCGATCAACAATAAGTTGAATTAGAGCGACGCCGTCGCGCCTACTGATATCGACAACACACTGAAATCCTCATACGACATGTCGGTATTCACGTGATCGTTGTACACGTGCTTCAAATTGGTGGCGTCCTGTTTAAATAGGATTAGCAGGTTCGCGTTGTCGCGTATAAGATGTTTCGGTATTCCCGCGTA
>NW_028190962.1:0-41890 GCF_048542155.1 Nylanderia fulva | reverse complement strand
GCTCCTCATTTGAGGAGAGATTATCGCGTCAACGAAATAAAATTTCTAAATTAACCTCAGCCCTCACTATAACAAAAGGTGCATTTTAATTGAAATATTTTTTTAATAAAAATTTTAAATAAACTAAAACTAGAATTAATAAATAAAAAAATTAATAACAAACTATAATTCGTTAGTTATACCTGACAGGACAAATTTTATGGACAGCCGTTAAATATGAATAATTATTGAGATAATTTCAATACCTTACCCCCTACGGAAATAAAATAATGCAAGAAAATATGTCAAATCGCTGAATCGAATCGAACCCAGACCTTTCCTTGCCGGCGACTGCTCTTCAGCTGACTATTAATCTTTCGTTCTTACTTCTCGTATATATATAATTGGTACAAACGCATTTTAAGCCAGCGTGTATCAAATAAGAGTTTTTAACAAGGCTCTGTACTATAAATATAAATTTAACGTATTAAGACGGGCAACAAGAGCCAAATCGCGGATGACAATGCGTTATCCTAACGAAACTAAATAATTTTTCCGTTAGAATTAAATACCGAGGGCACAAGGCACCAAAATTTTTACTTGGACACGGCCAAGATTTTTAAATATGAAATAATCTCATATTTTGCGATTTATTTCATAATACCCCTTTAACCCCCCTACGGAAAATAAATAAATGATGCAAGAGAAAAATATAGATCCGAAAATCGCTGAATCGGGAATCGAACCCGAGACCTTTCGCTTGCCGGGCGACTGCTCTTCCAGCTGAGCTATTCAGATCCTTTCGATTCTATACTTTCTTCTGTATATATATTAATGTTGGTAACAACGCATTTTTAAGCCAGCGTGTATCAAATATAAGAGTTTTAACAAGGCTCTGTAATATAAATATAAATTTAACGTATAAGACGGGCAACAAGAGCCAAATCGCGGATGACAATGCGTTATCCTAACGAAACTAAATAATTTTTCGTTAGAATTAAATACCGGTGCACAAGGCACCAAATTTTTACTTGGACACGGCCAAGATTTTAAATATGAAATAATCTCATATTTTGAGATTTAATTTCAATACCCCTTTAACCCCCCTACGGAAAATAAATAAATGAATGCAAGAGAGAAAAATATAGATCCGAAAATCGCTGAATCGGGAATCGAACCCGAGACCTTTCGCTTGCCGGGCGACTGCTCTTCCAGCTGAGCTATTCAGATCCTTTCGATTCTATACTTTTCTCTGTTATATATATTAATGTTGGTAAACAAACGCATTTTTTAAGCCAGCGTGTATCAAATATAATTTTAACAACTCTGTATTAAAAATTTATATTAAACGGGCTAAAAAATGCGGTTACAACTTATTAACGAAAAAATAATCGAAATTAATAGTCACGGAAAATCCGGAACGAAGGTTTTATATGAATTCAGATTCATATTTTTGAGATTTACTTTCATCATACCCCTTTATCCTCCTAGGAAATAAATATGAATTAAATAAATATGAGATTACAATTTGAAATCGTGGCCGACCAAGTAGAACTTTGGTGCCTGTGCACGTCTTCAGCTGAGACTATCAGATCTTTCGATCTTACTTTCTCTGTTATATATATATGTTGGTAACAACGCATTTTTTTAGCCAGCGTGTATCTTAAATTTTTTATACAAGCTCTGTAATAAATAAATTTTAACGTACTACGCTGGCACAAGACAAATCGCGTGATGCGTTATCCAACGAAACTAAAGAAATTGATCGTTAGAATTAAATACCGGTTGCACAAGGCACCAAATTTTTACTTGGACACGCGCCAAGATTTTAAATATGAAATAATCTCATATTTTGAGATTTAATTTCAATACCCCTTTAACCCCCCCTACGGAAAATAAATAAATGAATGCAAGAGAAAAATATAGATCCGAAATCGCTGAATCGGGATCGAACCCGAGACCTTTCGCTTGCCGGGCGACTGCTCTGCCACTGAGCTAATTCAGATCCTTTCGATCTATACTTTTCTCTGTTATATTATATTATGTTGGTAACACAACGCATTTTTTTAAGCCAGCGTGTATCAAATTATATTACAGAGCCTTGTTTAAAACTCTTATATTTGATACACGCTGGCTTAAAAAATGCGTTTGTTTACCAACATTAATATATATAACAGAGAAAAGTATAGAATCGAAAGGATCTGAATAGCTCAGCTGGAAGAGCAGTCGCCCGGCAAGCGAAAGGTCTCGGGTTCGATTCCCGATTCAGCGATTTTCGGATCTATATTTTTCTCTTGCATTCATTTATTTATTTTCCGTAGGGGGGTTAAAGGGGTGTTGAAATTAAATCTCAAAATATGAGATTATTTCATATTTAAAATCTTGGCCGTGTCCAAGTAAAAATTTGGTGCCTTGTGCACCGGTATTTAATTCTAACGAAAAATTATTTAGTTTCGTTAGGATAACGCATTGTCATCCGCGATTTGGCTCTTGTTGCCCGTCTTATACGTTAAATTTATATTTATATTACAGAGCCTTGTTAAAACTCTTATATTTGATACACGCTGGCTTAAAAAATGCGTTTGTTTACCAACATTAATATATATAACAGAGAAAAGTATAGAATCGAAAGGATCTGAATAGCTCAGCTGGAAGAACAGTCGCCCGGCAAGCGAAAGGTCTCGGGTTCGATTCCCGATTCAGCGATTTTCGGATCTATATTTTTCTCTTGCATTCATTTATTTATTTTCCGTAGGGGGGTTAAAGGGGTATTGAAATTAAATTACAAAATATGAGATTATTTCATATTTAAAATCTTGGCCGTGTCCAAGTAAAAATTTGGTGCCTTGTGCACCGGTACTTAATTTTAACGAAAAATTATTTAGTTTCGTTAGGATAACGCATTGTCATCCGCGATTTGGCTCTTGTTGCCCGTCTTATACGTTAAATTTATATTTATATTACAGAGCTTTGTTAAAACTCTTATATTTGATACACGCTGGCTTAAAAAATGCGTTTGTTTACCAACATTAATATATATAACAGAGAAAAGTATAGAATCGAAAGGATCTGAATAGCTCAGCTGGAAGAGCAGTCGCCCGGCAAGCGAAAGGTCTCGGGTTCGATTCCCGATTCAGCGATTTTCGGATCTATATTTTTCTCTTGCATTCATTTATTTATTTTCCGTAGGGGGGTTAAAGGGGTATTGAAATTAAATCTCAAAATATGAGATTATTTCATATTTAAAATCTTGGCCGTGTCCAAGTAAAAATTTGGTGCCTTGTGCACCGGTATTTAATTCTAACGAAAAATTATTTAGTTTCGTTAGGATAACGCATTGTCATCCGCGATTTGGCTCTTGTTGCCCGTCTTATACGTTAAATTTATATTTATATTACAGAGCCTTGTTAAAACTCTTATATTTGATACACGCTGGCTTAAAAAATGCGTTTGTTTACCAACATTAATATATATAACAGAGAAAAGTATAGAATTGAAAGGATCTGAATAGCTCAGCTGGAAGAGCAGTCGCCCGGCAAGCGAAAGGTCTCGGGTTCGATTCCCGATTCAGCGATTTTCGGATCTATATTTTTCTCTTGCATTCATTTATTTATTTTCCGTAGGGGGGTTAAAGGGGTATTGAAATTAAATCTCAAAATATGAGATTATTTCATATTTAAAATCTTGGCCGTGTCCAAGTAAAAATTTGGTGCCTTGTGCACCGGTATTTAATTCTAACGAAAAATTATTTAGTTTCGTTAGGATAACGCATTGTCATCCGCGATTTGGCTCTTGTTGCCCGTCTTATCCGTTAAATTTATATTTACATTTAAAGTTTGATCCTAAATTGTTTTTTTTTTCAGAAGTCAATACTTTTATTAAAACCAAGCCGAAAAAAAGAGCAATGATGAAGCTACTAATAATATTGGCACATTGTCAAGCACTGAAAAATTTCGAAAAAGCACTTCAAAATCTAATGGTTTTTAAATTATTTTTTATAATATAGTTTCATAATAATTAACTGTGTCTAAAATGTAAAATTATAATGTTTTTTGTATATTTTAATAACGAAGATTTGAATAGCAATAACTGGCCATTTATGAATGAATGCACATGTTGTTCACTACATTTACAATACAATTGCGGTATGTATAGAGGATGTAACTTAATTTGTACCCACTATTTACACAGTGATATTCCTCATGGAAAACCTTGTCAAAAAGTTCTGAACCATTTTTTTCTATAACATAATAAAGGAATAATTATTGAGTAAAGTATATTTAAGCCAAGTTTTAGCTTGGCGCGCGTCAATGAACCGCGGGTCTAATAGTGTGTGAGCACACATTACTAGGCTCACTAACACACGCCAGACTAAAGCTCGGCGTTGTTTAATTATATTTTTTTCAATAATTATACCTTTATTATATTATAAAAAAAATTGTTCAGAACTTTTTGATAAGGTTTTCCATGAGGAATACGAGTATCACTATGTAAATAGTGGGCGCGAATTAAGTGACATACTCCTGTATATTTAATCTACAGTTTATATACAATATATTTTTTGTTAAACTTATTATCGAATTTCTATACTACACGCGCGCATATGTTCAACAATTTATTAATAAATTCTATTTTTCTAGAGAAATATTTCAAAGAGATTATTCGTCAACAAAATATACTAAAAGCAAATATGTGGCAATACACAGATGCACTCCAGGAATTAACTACCTCTATTAATAATTTCGTTGCAAATAATAATCAAGTACAAGAAGAAGCCTTATTTATGCAAATGTTTGATTTTCCTGCATCAACTGAAGAAGATTTAGCTCGTGTTGAGGAATATCTAAATATAGAAACAAATTTTAACATTGCGGTAATTTTTTATAATATATATTATTTTCAAATACATGCTACATTTTTTTATATTATATTACAATATTATTAGTTAAAAATTTTAATTAATATATTATTCTTATTTTGAATTTTGCAGATAAATGAACTTTCAAAGATTGGTGGAAATTCCATATGTAATTTTATACAAAGAGCTTTACGGTTGCTAATAACAAACAATCTTGCAGCAACTTACAGCTGGTTAGGAAGACGGGAAAAGAAAACATTCAATAAACTAAAAGTAGCCGATTTAATAATTGGTAAATAATTTTTTAGATTATCTAACTTAACTTATGTAAAATCACAGTTTTATTGAAGATTATTATTAAATCAATTGTAACTGACTTTTTTGTTAATTATTTTGATATTTGGTATTATAACTAAATATATACTATATAGTATATATTAAATTATACTTTGTATATTTAATTATATTTAGTTATAATATTTATAATTATATATGTAGTTATAACACTATTAAATTCTATTAGTGTTGGATTTAAATTAGAGAGGGAGCCACGTTCCGTGGAAATGTAGTAATATTTGTCCACAAACGATAACTTTTTTAAGAACTTTTATTAATACGTGTTATCAATGAGAAATTACAATAAAAAGTGAAGGCAATAAAAGATGTATTTGTTTAATAAACAAATGGTCTGTAACATAGTAACGAAGGTGTAAAAACGTATAAGGTGTAAGTGTATATGTGGTGTAAGTGTAGATGTAAAAATGCTATAGTTAATGCTGCAGTAACGCCACAGTACTCCCCCCCAAGCGACGACTACGTTGCGAAATGGACTTTCTTCTTAGCTGGGTAAGTTCGTAGTGGTTTTCCGAAAGAAGCAGTAGAAGAAGTACTATGATCATCCATGACTGATGTGGTTGTAGGAACTGCAGGTACAACTGATGGTACAACAGATGTGGTTGTAGATGTAGATGTAGACGAAGTACTCGAAGAGGATGAATGAAGAACAGAAGAATCTTCCTTGGGAAAAAAGGCTGGTTTCAGACGTTCCGTTGAGACGTTGACCAATTTTCCTGAAATGTCAATAGTAAACAAAAAATCAGAAATTCGTTTGTTAACAAGAAAAGGACCAGAATAAGGTGCTTGAAGAGATTTCTTAACAGCATCTTCACGAAGCCAAACATGAGTACAATCGTAAAGATTTTTGTGTACAAAAGGTGATTTTTTGGAGTGATGATGGGTAGGAGAAGATCTAATATTCCTCATATGTATTCTATGTTTCTCTAAAAATATTTCAGGATCTGCTGGAAAATCTTCCTCAATAAAGAATTCACCAGGAATCCGAAGAGTAGTTCCATAGAGTAATTCAGCAGGTGAAGTTTTCAAATCTTCTTTAAAACACGAACGAAGACCAAGAAGAACAGTAGGTAAAGATTCCAACCAATTCTTCGTCTGATGACACATAATTGCAGTCTTAACAGTCCTATGCCATCTCTCCAGAATTCCGTTTGAAGCTGGATGATAAGCAGAAGTTCTCTTGCGATCACATCCAATCAAATTAGTTAATGCTTTAAAGAGAGATGCTTCAAATTGTGGGCTTTGATCTGTAGTAATAGTTATAGGAGATCCATATCTAGCCACCCAATGAGAATAGAAAGCTGTCGAAACTGTTTCAGCAGTTATTTCTTTAAGTGGAATAGCTTCAGGCCACCTCGAGAATCGATCTATTATTGTTAAGCAATAACGGAAATCTTGACAAGAAGGAAGAGGGCCTATTAAATCCAAATGAACATGTTGAAAACGCTGATCAGGAACCGCAATTCTAACAGGGACATTTTTTGTATGTCTTGAAATTTTGGAACGTTGACAAGGTAGGCAAGAGCGAGACCACTCTTTAACGTCTTTATTCAATGACGGCTAAATAAATTTCTGTAGAAGTTGTTTAGCTGTAGTTCTACCGCTGGGATGTGCGAGGCCATGAACTACATCAAAAATTCTCTTACGAAGAGGTTTAGGAACATATGGACGAATTAACTCAGAGGAACAGTCACAATATATAGGTACAGATGAACCAGTAAGCATAAGTTTCCTTAATTGAAGTGAAGAGTTCAAAGAAAGGAGATCTTGAAGTTCTTCATCATCCTTTTGAAATTCTGCTAATTCTTCCAGAGAGACAATGATTGGCATTGAAACTAATTCAATTCTTGATAAAGCAT
This sequence comes from Nylanderia fulva, assembly GCF_048542155.1. Classification (NCBI taxonomy): domain Eukaryota; kingdom Metazoa; phylum Arthropoda; class Insecta; order Hymenoptera; family Formicidae; genus Nylanderia; species Nylanderia fulva. The sequence goes on along the minus strand of NW_028190962.1, from coordinate 34,840 downwards.
CAGCTACAGAATTTAACTTGCCTGAAATGTGGACAATATTAGTAGAGAATTGAGCAATAAGATCCAGTTGCCTAATTTGTCTAGGTGAAGCTTTGTCAGGTTTCTGAAGAAAAGCATAAATTAAAGGTTTGTGATCTGTCCTAATAATGAATTGTCGTCCCTCAAGCAAATATCTGAAATATTTAATTGCTAAGTAAATGCTTAAAAGTTCTCTATCGTAAGTACTGTAGTTCTTTTGAGTTTTATCAAGTTTTTTAGAAAAGAATGCAATTGGTTTATTGACATTTTCAATTGATTGTTCAAGTGATGCTCCTACAGCGAAATCAGAAGCATCACAAGTAAGAATCAAAGGAACTTGAGGAGCAGGATGAGAGAGAGTAGTCACACGGAGAAGTTCTTCTTTGCAATTCTGAAAAGCTGCTTCTGTCTCCATAGACCAAGGAATAGTTCTCCTATCTCTCTTGCGACTGTCCTTCAAAAAGTTTGTAAGTAATGCTTGATGTTCAGCTGCGTTTTTAAGGCAACGACGATAATAATTAATAATACCAATAAATCTTCTTAAATCATGTATTGTCTTAGGTTTGGGATAGTCAATAATTGATTTGACTTTTTGTTCTGTAGGTTTGATTCCTTGATTAGAGACAAGATATCCGAGAAAAGTAATTTCTTTTTGACCAAAAAGACATTTGGAAACATTAAGTGACAATCCAGCTTTCTGTAGACGATCAAAAACGATCCGCAAATGAGCTATGTGTTCTGACTCATCTCTAGAAGCTATGAGAATATCATCAAGATAGCAAAATGCAAAATCTAAATCATTTAACAATATATTCATAAACCTCTGAAAAGTTTGAGCTGCGTTACGAAGACCAAAAGGCATAACCAAAAATTCGAAAAGTCCAAAAGGTGTAGTTACAGCGGTCTTAGGAATATCTTCCTTTGCAACGGGTACTTGATAGTACGCTTTAACCATATCAATCTTAGAAAAGATATTCTTACCGTAGAGCTCCGCAGTGAAATCCTGTATGTGAGGCAATGGATATCGATCAGGGACAGTGACCGAATTTAACGCACGATAATCTCCACAAAGTCTCCATACATTTTCCTTTTTTGGAACCATATGTAAAGGTGCTGCCCACGTACTGCATGATGGTCTACAAATACCTTGGTCCATCATGAATTTAAATTCTTCTTTAGCATACTTCAGTTTCTCCGGAGAAAGTCTTCTGGGAATTGCAAATTTCGGAGGACCTTCCGTAACAATCCGATGTTCAATTCCATGTGAGTTTACCGATGAAAGAGGGGCAAAATGAGTAAGTCCTTGAAATTCTGCTAAAATCTTGTGAAAAGAAGAATCTGGAGATGTGGTACAAATTGATAATTGCAAAACTTCTTGTATCTTTCCACAGTTTTTAAGACCTGTTAAAGAATCAATTAGACGTTTGTTTTTAACATCTACAAGGAGATTAAAATGTCCGAGGAAATCTGCGCCTAAAATGGGACGTTGTATGTCCGCCACGCAAAATTTCCAACGGAAAATTCTCCTGAGACCAAGATCCACGGAAAGAGTTTTAGATCCATAAGTATCAATGTGTGTTCCGTTAGCAGCAAAAAGTTTTAAATTGGTTGATAACGGTTTGTATAATATTTTCTTGGGAAGCAAAGAAATGTCAGCACCAGTGTCAACAAGAAATTGTAAATTAGACGACTTGTCAAAAATAACGAGGCGATGACAAGGTAAACCGTTGCGAGTTGCCTCTATCTTCAACGGTATCTCTAGTTTTCCGTTGAATCAGTGAGACAAAGAGTTTTTGACTTAGTACAAGGAATTGTACATTTCTTTGCTTTATCTCCAAATTTCTTGTGATAAAAACAAATTTGTTCCTTAGAATCCGACTTTTTATCTTTTGAATTAGATCTTAATCTTGTTTTACTTCGAGATCGACTAAAAGATCTACTACGACGACGAAAAACTTCCAGCGCAGCAATTCTTTTTTCTAAATCGGCAAGATCCGATTGCTTTGATTTTAAAGAAGTATTTACTTCGGTTATTTGATACCCGGTATCACGTTCGACTATTTTATCAGCGAGTTCAGCTAGCTTGATTAAGGGTACGTCTTCAACAACAGCTAAAGTCGCTTGAACTTTGTATGGCAAACGTTGAAGCCAAAGTGAATGTAAAATATTATCCGCTAAAGATCCACCGGATAATTGGCGTATCTCTCGTAAAAGCTCCGTTGGTTTTTTATCATTCAATTCAATTCCGGCTAATAATTGACGTAAGCGTTTTTCTTCTGAATCCGTGAAGCGATTAATAAGCGCCGATTTTAAAGCGTTATATTTATCATTTTCGGGTGGATTTTCAACAATTTCCGAAACGACAATTAATGCCTTTTCATCGAGATGACGGATAACAGTACTATATTTTATTTTTTCGGAACGTATACGAAATACCAAAAATTCGCTTTCGACTTGAGCAAACCACAATTTAGGTTGCTTGTGCCAGAATGTGGGAAGTTTTACCAGACGAAATTCATTAGAATGGATCTGAATGGACTCACCAGATTGCTGTTTGCATATTTCCAGAGGGTGAATTAAAAATTTCCGATCCCACCTGATTTAAAATGTTCTCTTTCGAAGATGTCAAAGCAGTTGAAGTAGACGGAACAGTAGAGTTAGTTGTCTCAGTTCTAGGAGGAGATCTATCCAAAGGCATCTCGATTGATATTCCGATGACGAAAAGAAACGATCCGGAAATCCAAGTCCGAAGATTCTTGACCACGTATAGAAATTTTTCAAAAATTCAGAAATTGAATTTCCCGCTCAAGAGAATATTCCTGTGTTGATCACTGATCACGTTGGGGTCACCAAAATGTAGTAATATTTGTCCACAAACTATAACTTTTTTAAGAACTTTGATTAATACGTGTTATCAATGAGAAAGTAAAATAAAAAGTGAAGGCAATAAAAGATGTATTTGTTTAATAAACAAATGGTCTGTAACATAGTAACGAAGGTGTAAAAACGTATAAGGTGTAAGTGTATATGTGGTGTAAGTGTAGATGTAAAAATGCTATAGTTAATGCTGCAGTAACGCCACAGAAAAGTGAGTAGTTTCGTGTCTGAGTGTAAGAAAAATGAGTGTAAGAAAGATGAATGTAAGAAAGATGAGTGTAGAAAGAATGAGCGGGTCTTTGTAGATGGATGATGCAAGAGCGAGCACATGTATGTTAGATCAGAAAAGTCTGTAGAATAAGTGTATGATAAGCTCAGTAAGGTATGTAGTATATTTTATGAAAGAAAGTTTAAGAATGTTTATTTTGCTTGTTATATGAAATTATCATAAGAAAGCATATTTTGTTTATTTTACAGGCGCTAACCTTTCTTCTTATAGTGTGATTTCTCTTTATATAATAAAAACAAACGGATCCATTTGCTTGCAAATATTATTCTCGAAACCTTTGCACTTCGCTTAAAATAGCCAGATTACAACAATTAGAGAGTAAATAATATAATATATACAGAATATATCATTTTTTTTATATACACAGAAAAATATCTCTTAAAGAAGAATATATCTTAGAAAAAATATTTCAGATAAAAGTTGTAAGATTTCGAAGGAGAAAGAAGTTAGCGTTAATAATCTATTTATATAAAAATTAGATTTATATAAAAAAATAAGTTTTATTTAAAAAAGACCTTCAAATAACTTAGAAATTCACTCTTTAGAAAAAAATTAATAGCGTTAACTTCTTTCTTCAAAATTTTATTTGTCTGAAATATTGTTATACATTGTTTAAGAGATATTTGCTGTGTAAGTAAAAATGACACATCTTGTATATCAGATTATACTTTGTATATTTAGATATATTTTGAACTTAGTGCAGATTTTCTTACGGTTTATAATTATTAAATACTTTCAATTTAAATTATTATGTAAGTCCGTAGTGAACCGCGTGATTTCGATGATTCGTTACTGATATACAATTTCATCGTTTTTTTGACCTGCTGCTCATCAATGTCAAATGACCAAAACGAAATTTCATCAATTGGTAAGAAATTAAAGAATTTCTATATATCATTAAAAGAAAAAGATTTTGTTTAATTATTAAATACCACTGTTAGAGATATCACGCACGTTTCTTACTAATAACTTATTTACAAATTAAATTTGCATTAATTATAATAATATCAAGAAATAAAAATTATACTGATAAAGAACTAGACTGATCAAAACGTCAAGATAATTATATATATAACAAGTCAAATCAAGAAGTAAATATTCAAATATAAATTTAAAGTATAAGACAGGCAATAAGAGCCGATCGCGGAAGACAGTGCGTTATCCCAACGAAACTAAAAATTTTTTCGTTAGAATTAAATATCTGTGCACAAGGCACCAAATTTTACTTGGTCACTGCCAAGATTTAAAAATATGAAATAATCTCATATTTGAGATTTAATTTCAATAATCCTTTAACCCCCTACAGAAATATTAAAAAATATATAATATTATAAATACGAGGGCAGTCCGATAAGTACTTAGCCTCATCGCCCGATGGTGCCAGTATCGCAAGAGAGTTTTACTATCGTGTAGTACATTCTCGTAGACGGCTACTGTCAAAATTTCAGCCGAATCGGACTCGTAGTTTTGTTTTGACCGCGTGTGGAAGCGGGCGTGTCCGCGGATTTTAGAAAAATGTAAAAAGAGCAATATCGGTCGGTGATTCGATTCTTGTTTTTGGAAGAAAAATCGCGCAGCGAAATTAAAGATGTCAAAATGAAGAATAACAATAACGATTAATTCTTTAATTTAATCTAATATTCTTTTCAATTATTATATATTGCTATTTTTTCAGAAAATATCTTATAAAGTAACTTATAAAGTATACTTTCAACTTAATAAGTAGTATATCACATTGTACATATCATATATCGTTTTACGTATCACATATCATTTTACATATTACATATCACTATTTTATTACAAAAACGCATCTATAAACTAAAAATCATAAAGTAAACAAAATTTATTTATAAACTAAATGCGTAATAATATATGCGTGTATGTGTAAACTAAAAGGATATAAACTAAAAAAAAATATTTTTTGAAAAAAATAGCATTCTCCTTTTTACCTTAAAAAAACGAATTAGTGCCCACTAGTAAACATTATTACATTTTATGTTTTATGCTATTGCACATATTCATATTGCAAATATCGTTTTTGTAATAAAATGTTGATATGCAAAACATAATAAATATGTGCAATAGCATAAAACATAAAATGTAATAATGTTTACTAGTGGGCACTAATTCGTTTTTTTAAGGTAAAAAGAAGAAATAGATTATTGCATATATCATAAAATGTAATAATAATTTTCATCTTTTTATTTCAGGAAACAAAGATCAGTGTTTGCCAGTGTACATACAAAGAACAATATAAATTAAAAATAAATATTTTTTCAGTTTTTTATATAATTGTTATTAATTATTTATTAATTATATACGCGTAATAATTGTCCAAAGTATGTCCTATAAAATTCGAATTTCATTCATCAAAAATCTAAAATTGATCCATTTGATCCATAATTCGTCCATTTAAAATCCAAAATTTGTTTATTAGATCCATAGTTCGTCTATTTCAGGTCCATAGTTTGTCCATAAATGCCCAAGAATGGACGTTTCATGGATGTCCATTGGAGTTGCAAACGGGCATACAATGGACGTTCTATAGACATCTACTGTATTCCATATGGACATCCGATGGACATACACTTTGTCCAGCATGTACGTTCATCATACGTGCATAGGACGTACTTGTGCTTATTGGGGTATTGTTTAAAATATTCTATAAAAATTTTTTATTTTTGAAATAAATTTATTAATTCTTTTTATATTTTAATTGAAGAAAACGAAATTACGATAGAACTTATGGAACAATTACAATTAGATCTAAATCTAGTCGCTGAACTAATTAATTCCAGAAATAGGTCCACGTATAAAATTTGTCTTATTGCAAAACAAATTTTTCCAAAAGTAAAGAGGAAGGAAGTACACTTGATATAGAAACTAATATTAGTTGTTAATGTTAAAAATTGACAATATTTTATTAACCCTGTTGTTTTACTCTGATTATTTATTTTTGACAAAATTTATTTTTTACTATAAAATTATTTAAAATTAATCTCTATATAGTATTTCATCTGATTTATTAATATAATATTTCGTAACCTTATTTATTAATATAAAATCTTTCTATATATTATCAATATATTTTCTACTTTTGCTTTTTTTCTTCAATTTTTATTTATTACTTGTTGTTTAGGATTGAGAAAAATTCGCCGCGCTCGATCAAACGAAAATTCACGGATCAGTCGAGAATTTAGGTAAAAGCAATTGTCGCGGGCCTAACACGGCAGCACCTCGCGGCACGCACCGCGGGAAGCGCCGCGGAAGCAAATTTTATTTTCGGCCAATTAGCGCGTTCCGCGTATACCCCTCGCGATCACACGGTCGATAGCGTGATCGATGAGGGTAGCATTCCGTCGGAGACAGTCGTCGTGGAGAGAGAGCCGGCTTTGGTCGCAAGTCAGACTAAATAATTCGCGTTACGGTGTAATAAGTGCGTGAATGTATTATCGCGACAAATACGAACAGATTTGCGCGATATTTTGTGACATATCGAGAGTGAAAAGTTAACGGGTAATCGGATCTCGTTCGCGACGCAACATACACGTTCTCGCGACGAATTCGCCATTGTCTCGTGCACGCTACGTGCACGTGATCGAACATTACGAGTATTCGGAGGATTCATTGCGATATTCGCGTACAGGTGAATGCATGTCGTGCACTCTCTCTCTCTCTCTCTCTCCCTCTCTCTCTCTCTCTCTCTCTCTCTCTCTCTCTCTCTCTCTCTCTCCCTCCCGCGCTCTCTCTCACAATTGTCGTAGTACGCCGTGCCGTCGCGACGAATTCGCCGTTGTATTGTGCACGCTGCGTACACGTGATCGACTCCTGCGAATATTCGAATCCTTCTGGAGGATTCTGTGTGATAGTTAATTGCATATGAATGCATGTCGTGCATTCTCTCTCTCTCTCTCTCTTTCTCCCTCTCTCAGGAGTGTCGTCACTCTTTCACGCGGTGTGCACGTGCAAGCGGCTATCGACTCAAAGATTTGGCCAGGATCGCTTGCATTATTGACGTCGAGCGATTGTAATCCTGCGTTAATCTTGTGAGTTAATTTTCGTTGTGAGAAGTGATCGTGAACAAGATAATTTAAGACAATTATTGAGTCGCGTTAAATTATATGTGCGCGTTTTCGATAAATTATAACGGTCGTCTACAAGAGGACAAATTTGTTATTGTACGATCCGCGATCGTGACTTTCAAATAGGACATTGTTTTTTCTTGCGACAAAAGGCATTGATGTCGATATCGAACAAACAGTTTTCTTTTTTGTGATCGCGAGCTTCGAAACGAATAATTGTTTTGTACGACGCTTGATACACAATCAGGCGTTCGATAAGTGATCAATTGTCAAATGTAAATTTGCTGCGCGTACAGCAAATGCGTTCAATTCTCATATTGAGTTTTTGTTTTTTCTTTGGTTTGTTTGTGTCAAGTCCAGGTGACTTTCTGACGTGTGATATAATAAATTGATCTGTTTTGTTCATCAAACTCAAGACTCCTTTTCAATTCGGCTTCCTGCGTAAATCATCAATCTCAGCGCACACATGGGTGCGCGATCACCCTACTAAGATACAGTCCACTCAACAATTATCCTATTGTCCATCCATCACATCTCTCATGAGATTCCTGATTTCTTTCAAAAAAAAAAAAAAAAAACGGGTGAAGGATTTGAGAGGCGGCGCGCAAGACGCGGCTCTAAAAAGGCCGAGCATGCTCGTTCGTCGCAGCTTCGTGTCGGACCACGGTTCAAGCCGCCCGCGCGTTCGCAACACTTGTTTTATGTTATTTTACTCAAAATATAATCGTATAATAAATGTTAATAGAACAGAATTAAATTAATGCTTTAAATATATATATATATATATATCAGGAGACGCGGTAGTGTCTCCGGCCATGTTCAAACCCTAAAAGACCTTAAAAGACACTACAAGTCTCCTTATCCTGCACCATCAAAGTCCATTTTTTGGGGGTGTAGAACTACTAAAATATAAAAAATTTTGAATTGCACGTAACATAACCTGAAAGGCGGCATCGCCACGAGTAATTTGAGCCAAGAAAAAATAAAATCGGTCAAGCCGTTCCGGAGATACAAGCGGTCAAAAAGTGACGTTTTTCATGAAAAATTAAGAAACGTCGTCTTCTTCTTCTTCTTCTTCTCTGTCCGCGTCCGCTGACGTCATCAGGATTATATATATATATAAATCTCTTCTCACCTTTCACTCACACCTCCCTCAACTTAACTTCCACCCACCCCTTTCCCTCCCACATCCCGCCCCCACCCCCACCCCCACTCCCACCCTTCTTTCGCCCTAACTCACCCTCTTTCGTCCTATTTTTTTAGTTTTTTGTTCTCTCTCACCCTCTGTTGTCCTCTTTCACCCTCTTTCACCCTCTTTCGTCCCTCTTTCACCATCTTTCGCCTCTTTCACCCTCTTCGTCCTCTTTCGTCCTCTTTCGTCCTCTTTCGTCCTTTTTCACCATCTGTCGCCTCTTTCACCCTCTTTCGTCCTCTCTCACCCTCTTTCATTCTCTCTCACTCTTTCATCCTCTTTCACTCTCTTTCGTCCTCTTTCACCCTCTTTCGCCCTCTTTCACCCTCTTTCGTCCTCTTTCACCCTCTTTCGTCCTCTCTCACTCTCTTTCGTCCTCTTTCACCCTCTTTCGTCCTTTTTCACCATCTTTCGCCTCTTTCACCCTCTTTCGTCCTCTCTCACCCTCTTTCATTCTCTCTCACTCTTCTTTCACTCTCTTTCGTCCTCTTTCACCCTCTTTCGCCCTCTTTCACCCTCTTTCGTCCTCTTTCGTCCTCTCACCCTCTTTCACCCTCTTTCGTCCTCTCTCACCCTCTTTCATCCTCTTTCACCCTATTTCGCCCTCTTTTACCTCTTTCGTCCTCTTTCGTCCTCTTTCGCCCTCTTTCGTCCTCTCTCACCCTTTTCGACCTCTTTCACCCTCTTTCGTCCTCTTTCACTCTCCTTTGTCTTCTCTCACTCTCTTTCATTTTTTTTCACCCTATTCATTCTCTTTCACCCTCTTTCGTCCTCTTTCACTCTCCTTCGTCCTCTCTCACCCTCTTTCATTCTGTCTCACCCTCTTTCATTCTGTCTCACCCTCTTTCATTCTGTCTCACCCTCTTTCATTCCTTCTCACCCTCTTTCGCCCTCTTTCACCCTCTTTCGTCCTCTTTCACCCTTTTTCGTCCTCTCTCACCCTTTTTCGACCTCTTTCACCCTCTTTCTCCTCTTTCACTCTCCTTTGTCTTCTCTCACTCTCTTTCATTTTTTTTCACCCTATTTCATTCTCTTTCACCCTCTTTCGTCCTCTTTCACTCTTCTTCGTCCTGTCACCCTCTTTTATTCTCTTTCACCCTCTTTCGTCCTCTCTCACTCTCTCTCACTTCTTTCACCCTCGTACGTCCTTTCTCACCCTCTTTCGTCCTCTTTCACCCTTTTTCGTCCTCTTTCACCCTCTTTCGCCCTCTTTCGTCCTCTTTCACCCTCTTTCGTCCTCTCTCACCCTTTTTCATTCCCTCTCACCCTCTTTCACCCTGTTTCGTCGTCTTTCACCCTCTTTCATTCCCTCTCACCCTCTTTCGTCCTCTTTCACTTTCTTTCGTCCTCTCTAACCCTCTTTCATTCTTTCTCCCCCCTTTTAATTGCAATGAGTTTAAAAGTAACAATTTAATTTTAATATCATTAGAATATTATTTAGCAGCGCGCCCAGTTTTTTTAACTAAAAATTCAGAAATAAATATTTTTATCGGCTCTCAATATAAATAATATAAGTATGCTGTCTTCTAAGCTGGGCAATAGAGCCAAGGAAACGAAACGAAAAATTAATTAAACGGAACTGTATCTCAATTTGAGATCCCAAAGTTCCACATATAAATATTTATTTCTGAGTTTATTCACGCCTTGGGGTAATCACGGCGGTATTTACTAACATCTACTAAAAAGGCAAATGAAAAATATAGGATTGAAAGGGTCTGAATAGCTTAGTTGGTAAGAGCAGTCGCCCGGAAAGTGAAAGACGCGGGTTCGATTCCCGCTTCAGCGACTTTTCGGACCTATATTTTTCTCGCTTATTTCTCCATATGTAAGTTTCGAAATTAATTTATATGTGGAACTTTGGGATCTCAAATTGAGATACAGTTCCGTTTAATTAATTTTTCGTTTCGTTTCCTTGGCTCTATTGCCCAGCTTAGAAGACAGCATACTTATATTAAAATTTATTATTTTATTATTTCTTTTTATTTTATATTAATTTTAAATTTGCATAAGTTTTTAAATTTTAATTTTTGACTTGGCATCTTGCATTTTAAAGCAGATAAATTTTCCAATTTTTGCTGTATCAAATAATTTTACTTTTTTTTTTAATTTTATCGGTGTGTACACACAAAACATTTCTTTGAGTAACATAATTTTATATTATTTAATTTTCTTTCTAAAATATTTATAGCTGATTTCATAAAAATTTTAGATCAGCTTTGACATAGCTTATACATCTTTTTTCGGACAATGATTTATAAATCGCTTTTTTTATTTACTCTTATTAAAAGTACATTTATTTTAGTAGTAATAAGAAACTACAAATTAAGTAGAATATAAAAGTGGCCTCCTCTGATATTATTAATGAAGAATAATCATGTTTCTCTTGTTACATAACATGTCAAAATATCAAAATTGATAATTTATATATGCCTCCTTAAATGTGTAATAGAGCATATTATAACTTCTACATACATTTCTAAATATAAGAATTAATATTTCAATGAGAAAAACTGCTGGTCAAAAATAAACTCTTCAAGTTTTTTTGCTTTACTCTAAATATAAGAATTAATATTTCAATGAGAAAAACTGCTGGTCAAAAATAAACTCTTCAAGTTTTTTTGCATTACTTACAATAAATTGATATACAACTCGTTCAAAGTCAACATTTGGTAAATCTGACATCATGTGAACTATCATCACTTTGAAGACTTTAAATATTCTGATGTATTCGTATATTATGTGATATATTTTTTTATATTATATATAATTACATATATGCAGTATTGCATATCACATGTTTAGTATATCATAAACATATTCTTTTATAAATATATATTTATATAATGATATTTGCAACTTTTTGATATTTATTAAATACTTTTATTATGTTACGTTATCATTTTATTTATACTATTTTTTCATAATAATTTTCTGCAACGCTATCCACATGCATGTAGATAGTCCGCGACACGGGGACTAAGTTAAAACATTTAATGAAATTAAAGCTCTCGATGAAAATTCTACGAATATTTACTGTTCGTCACTCATCGATGATTACTATCCAAATAGACCTCAGGAATTAGAATCATTAAATTTGTACGATTTTGCCAAATTCTGGGAAATTACGAAACAGATGTCAAATAATGACGAAGTCAAGTGTTACAAACTGGCATCGGGTTTATTTTTAAAAAAACGAAATAAGGGTTATTTAATTAAGCATTATCGATTTAATATAAAAACTGAGCCCGAAAAATACTTTTACTCGCTGCTTCTTCTGTTCAAACCATGGAGAGATTTGAGTGAACTCAAAGATACATTCGAGACTTACACGGATGCCTTTAAGAATTCAGAGTCTGTTTTAACGAAGGCAATGAAATATCACGAAAGGCTTGAAGAAATACAGAAAGCTTTTGAGAACGTTGCTGAATTAATCGAGAAGCGCGAAAATGATCTGAAAACAGCAGACAGAGACAAATCCGATGACGATGAACTGGATTGTAATCCGATAGAAGCTGACGACGCGATGAAAGATCTGGAAGATTTTGGTAAGATTGACGACCCGATTGATTTATCGCAAATGATGTCGCAATTGAACAAAGACCAGAAAAGAGTCTTTGATGGAGTATGCCAAGTTTTACAAGATAAGAATCAGATTCTGCGACTGTACGTAAGTGGCGAGGGTGGTACAGGGAAAAGTTTTCTAATTGAAACAATTAAACATTGGATCAGAATAAATTTGGAAAAAAACGACTGCCATATCTGCTCCCACGGGTATCGCAGCATTCAATATCGATGGCTTGACAATCCATAGAATGTTTCAACTACCGTTAGTCATGAATCTACACCAAAATATGCGCAATTGTCAGAACATGGTCTTGAAAAACTTTGAGAGACAAGTTAAAGAATGTCGAAAATTATTTATAATCGATGAAGTATCCATGATTTCAAATGTGACACTTATGTTTATCAATCTACGATTATGTGAAATCTTTGATACGACAGATACAGATGATGGTTTCTTTGGCAGAAAACACATTCTCCTGTTTGGGGACTTGTTTGCGAGCTTCCTCCTGTAAAGGACAATTTTCGTTTGTTAAAATGTCTCGATCAGAGATTCAGAAGTATTTAGGTACCATGGGTGGATGTGATTTGTGGAGATTGTTCGAGTACGACGAACTTTTGATTAATATGCGACAAAGATGCGATAATACATATCGTGATATACTTTCTAGAATACGATAGGTTTAGTAACGGATTCTGACATCAATGTTCTTCAGTCTAGAAGAATCAATTTTAAAGAAAGTAGTTGCGACGAAAGATTGAATGAACTTTGCACTTATATGAATCAATTCCCGATTGATACAATTGTTTATTGCCCACGTGTTATTTGTGCAAGGTTTTGAACACAGCAACAATGCTCGATAAAAATCGACAGCGATGAAATTCTACTGATAGCAGAAGATGATGTCGACTGTGCTCCAGCAATGAAAAAAAAGGTGCATAAAATTTTAGAAGACAAGATGATAAAGTGTCTGAAACAGCTGGCATTGAAAGAGTAATAGCGATTAAAATTGGGCGCTAAAGTGATGATTCAAAGAAACATTGACGTAACTTTGGGACTTGTCAATGGAACGATAGGCAATGTAGTTGCAGTTAATCGCTCTGCTGACGGCATCGTATTGATTCCATCAAAATAGTTATTTCGGGTAACAAAGAAATCGCAATAACGAAAGTAGATATTAATTTGAAGTATTCCACAAAATTAGTGGTACATCGGAAACAATTTCCATTGTCTCTCAGTTATGGAATAACTATACACAAAAGTCAAGGAATTACATGTAACAATGCAATGATGGATTTAGGAACGACTGTATTCAGTGATGGTCAAGCCTATGTAGGTTAGGTTGTCACGAGTAAGTAAATTGGAAGGCCTACATTTGATAAATTTCAATCCAGCATCAGTTAAAGCAACTCGAGAGCATTGTAGAATATAATCGACTGAGATCTATATTCAAATCTGAACTGCCACAAATCAATCCGGTCCGAGAAAAAGGTTGTGAAAATGTACGATCGTCGATGGGCTATCCCTAATATCATTGATGATAGTGCAGAATTATAATTGTGAGGAACCAGAAAGTATAGTTACGTGGAAAATATATGGCCTTTGCAATAACGATGCTGTTTCGTGTTACGCTAATGTAATATTACAATGTGCGTTTCATTGCGTACGTATTAGGCAACAAATACTGAAAAATAAAGCATCGAATGCATTGACTGATGCTATCTGCGCGTATGGTGAACGTAAATATTGCAAACATTCAAGCGGTTAGAAGATCTGTCGGAAAACGCTTCGAAGAACGAACACAACAAGATTGTTTCGGAATTTTTTTACGGCTCTAATGTCGACGTATTCCGACATCAATGATGTATTAGAACTCGAATTAAAGCACGTAACATGTTGCTCGAATGTCAAATGTAATTACAATGTACTCAGCTGGAAAGCAAGTAGTTTGCTAATATTACCTATACATTCGACATTAAAAAGGAAAAAAGGGTGTCACTCTACAAAGTTTGATTAATGTAGAATTTTCTAAATGGGAAACGATAAACGGCAATTGTAACGAATGTAAGAGTACCGTGTTGAAAAGGAAAACCGTAATCGAATCAACTTTATCCGTCGTAGTAATACAGCTCAATTATATACTTTTGTAAACGAGTGCTTCTAAAAAATTTATCAACAATCGGATTAACGCCGTGCCGACGAGTAATATCACGATTAATGAAAAAAGTACAAGGTAATAAGCGCTATATTTCACGAAGGTGAAGAAATGAATCGTGGTCACTACACGTGTATGTTGAGAGCTGACACAAAATCGGAATGGTATTATTCTAATTCTAATGATATGGAAGTGTTCAAGAAAAAATTGGCCCAAAGGAGCACAAGGGGCATACATATTGTTCTTAGAACAGATTTAAATTAAATGGCGCTGTATAAAGGCTGCCGTAAAGCGCCGAAATGAAACATCGGCCAATGACTCTGGCGCTGTATAAAGGCGGCCGCTCCGTAAGAGCAGACATATAAAACATGGCTTCTCTGTGCGCTGTATAAAGGCTGCCGTAAACGGCTACATTAAAACATCAAATGGTCTAGGCGGTATAAAGTTGCCGTAAGCGCCAAAATAAAATTCGTCGTGGCTGTTAATTAATATCTTTTTTTAATAATGTAAACTACACATGTGATGTTATACGGAATATTTCACATCACAGAAAAATGGATAAGTACCAATTTCTCATTGTGGAATTTCATGACGGGTTACAAGTTATACTCTCAGAATGGTGCAATGCCGATAAATTATCATGTATATGGCCTAATCATATGAAAACTAAATATCGCATTAACAAGGCCATATTGGCAAGAGAGATGCCTCGAGAAAAATCTGATTGGGAAGAGTTACCAATAAAAATAATTTTTGGTGGAGCAAGTAAGAGAACTTTTTTTATATAAATTATCATTTAATATATATAAATATTGTATACATTTTTCTTTTGTTTTTAATAATTTAGATACTTATGAAGAAAGTTTACAAATAATTAAGTCTAGCACAAGACACGTCAAATATAGATGACACTGGGATGTCTTCAAATGATTTAAGAGAACAAAATAAAAAGCAAAGACGTATAAAAGCAAAGAAAAAAATATTATCATCTTCTTCTTCAGAAGAAGAAGATATCTATTTAAAAAATAAAGAAAATAAAATAAATGTAATACAACATAAAATCTTGCCTCCTTTTCCTGACAGAGGCAATTTTGTTAATAAAGTCATTGAGCCTATACAAAACATTACAAATATTTTACGTGAAAAAAATATTATTAATCCTATAAACAGTAATAGTAAGTTATAATTAAAATCCTAAAAAAATCATAAAAATGAAAAGGTCAGGCCATGTTCAAAAGAAGGTACTCAAAAATTTAAACGATCTAATAATAAATTATCACGAAAAGTAACTGATATGTTATTCAAGGTGCCAGTTCAAAGTGAACATACGTAAAGTGTATATTATCTAAATTTAGTAATAATATATTACCATGAAAAGTAACTGTGATATTTTATTCAAGGTGCAAGTTCACATTGAATATACATACATATAAGTAAAACTGATTACAATTTGATTCTAGAAAATAAGTGCGATATGTTATTCTTAGTGCACAAAATATAATAGTCGTTTATAGAGATTTGATTTGAAATTCATACTAGCCCGTACAATGAAAAATAATTGCTCGTAATTCCAGAGTACCAATTTGTTAATGACTCAGAAAAATAACATGGCGGCCTGCTCTCAAAAAACTTTCGATGGGTAGAATAAATAATTGAAATAAGAGTTGTGAAAATTGTATAAATTAAAAACCTCAAATCTTTTGTTAGTAAAATTTCGAATTTTCGTATCAACTTCCGATTTGTGTTATACCGTATTTTCAGGGAGTAAGTTATTGATCAGAAAACTTTGCCTTGTTGCTCGAAACGGGTGTATATTAAGTAAAATTTATAAATGTACAGTTCTCAGGTCAACTACAATAAAGCTATACGCTTAAAAAATTTACTGATTATTTGTCGTAATATACAATAAAAAATTACATATTAATTATTCAAGATACAAGTGAGAAATAAATATCATTAAAATATACAAAAAAAATTTATCAATTTGACTCTGAAAAGTAAGTGACATGGTTCTCAAAGTGCAAGGTTTCATTTGACTTACAATTTTCTTCAGAAACACAGAAGAAAAAGGTATTTGTATATAGTTTTGTATATTCACTTCGTTGTGTGTGTAGAGCTTTTAAAAATACGTTGAATCCTTATTCTAATCTAATCTTCTTCTAATGTAATACTTTTCGTATCTCAAATGTTGTAGTAATTATTCTGTAAGAGCTTCGACATTATTTCTAAATGGACATCGAGAAACATCATAGTTTTTTGAGAGCAGGCCGCCATGTTATTTTTCTGAGTCATTAACAAATTGGTACTCTGGAATTACGAGCAATTATTTTTCATTGTACGGGCTAGTATGAATTTCAAATCAAATCTCTATAAACGACTATTATATTTTGTGCACTAAGAATAACATATCGCACTTATTTTCTAGAATCAAATTGTAATCAGTTTTACTTATATGTATGTATATTCAATGTGAACTTGCACCTTGAATAAAATATCACAGTTACTTTTCATGGTAATATATTATTACTAAATTTAGATAATATACACTTTACGTATGTTTACTTTGAACTGGCACCTTGAATAACATATCAGTTACTTTTCGTGATAATTTATTATTAGATCGTTTAAATTTTTGAGTACCTTCTTTTGAACATGGCCTGACCTTTTCATTTTAATGATTTTTTTAGGATAAATTTATACTGTGGATACAACCCGCATATTTTCCGCATTCCAATTGATGGAGCAGATTTATAAGAGGATTTACGAACTCCAGTCCATGTAGCTTTAATAATTGATGTTCCTTTGCTTTGAGTAAGGTAGCAGTATTCGGAATGATTGCAAAATTTTTTCCTCCAAATTTTTTCAAACGTCTTGCCTCTTCGCGTTGGAAAGTAATTGCGTTTTTCCGTTGTTGAATTAATTGATTGGCGATTTTTTCGCGACGTTTGCCTCTCAATTGTCTTTTTCGTTTTCCAGTATGGATGTGCGGCCGAATATTTTCTATGCAACAAATGAATATCACGTCAACATTATCCATCGGGGACTTGTGTAATAGCCCAGTTAGTTTGGCCTTGCATTCCGTACAATAACCAAAAAATCTTGCAAAGCATTTAGCAGTTGCTGCTGGTGTTATTAAATTATTTTTGAATGAGAATACACAGTTAATCGATTCATGCTGTTGATATATTCGCTCTGCAATAATATCAGTCCATCCTTCTTGAAGTTTCCAATAAACTCGCCCACTAGAAATTTTCTTTTTTGGACAAATTTCCAACCACTTTTGGGGCGATAGAATTAATTTTATTTTTTTGGAAAAAACGCTCCCCGATGAATTGGAAATGGAACCAACATTATAAGAATCATCGACATTATCGCTTATAGCGAAACTTTTTTCACCCTCTAGTTTTATGTAATGTGTCGTCGTAATTAAAGTTTTGAGCCCATTGCCATCTTCATTTACAATTGTATATACGTGACGTGGTTCAATATGTGAACCACGTAACGCCATACGATTAGCAATCAACCGATAAACAGAGTTGGATGGAGGTAAGATTCTGCCATTAATATCGAGAGTTCGGCATTCATTCTGCAATAAAATTTTTTTTAATATCAGTTTATCGTACGGCATTTTATCAGTTTACAACAGATATAAAATGTATATTAGAACTAAAAAGTATAATAAACTGATATTTTTTAATTCAATTCAACTGTATTAATTAATTACGTGAATTGAAGCATACAAAGAAGTAATTAGGAAGAACATTGAAAATAATGTTTTAATAATATTGTATAAAACAATCTCTGAACATCTCGACAGCTCACGGACACAGAAGTATTCTGTGTACAGTGAATCTATCAAATGTAAATTAGTAAATTTAACATATAGGTTACGTTAAGAGAGATAGTGAAAATGAGACTCGTGGGACGAGTGTTCTGTCTGTAAGTCGAAGCAGAAAAAAGGAATCGCGCCGCCGCGTCGTGAGTGGAGGGGCGCGCAAGCGTACGTTGGCGTACGATACGTCCGAATAGATGGTCCGAATGCTTCTGTCACTTTCTACGCGTAAATAAGGCCACACGCGCAAGTAAAAATTTTTCGTAAATAATTTTAAACAATGTAGTCCATCCAGCACAGTACCTTTTTAGTGACTTGCCAAGCTATAAAACAGAAGTTTTCTGCCAATGCGGCTATAATTTCAATAGACAAAACATTACCCTCAATATTAACGTGGACCTTATATTGTCCCAAGGCTTTGGTATAATGCAACAGGCAATAGACGATGGACATAAAACTAAACGTACATGCTTAAAATGTTCTACACTGATTGAGGACAAAAATGAATACGGACCGCACATAATTATTGACACAACAGTTTTAACAGATGATAGATACAAAATCCCAAACAAAATTCTTAATCACACCCTTTCCCTCCGTTAAAAATTCCTCATCCCATCTCTTCCAGCTCTTTTATCAACTTCTTCCCCTTCTCATTAACTTTCTTGTCCTTCGATCTTCTTTTCTCTTCCTTCTTCCCTTCTATCACTCCTCTCCTTCTACCTGTCCTTGCGTTGCAATCTTCTCCTAAGATTTTTTGTCCATTTATTTTCTTCTTTCTCCTCCATCCATTCCTTCATTTCCTCCATTTTCCTCTCTATATCCCCGTTAATGTATATGCCCATTACTCTCCACTTCTCTCTTTTTACTTCTATATCCGCCATCATTATTCCCTTCCCCTTTTCTTTCATTCCTGATACTTTAATTTTCCCCCTCTCCTCCTTTACCCCTATGATCATTCCCCCCATTGGTCTTCCTTTCTTCTTTCTCTTCTTTGCTGTTTGCTTCTCCCATCTATATCCTTTCGGTAACTTCTTTTTAATCGCCTCCCACCCCCTTTCCTTTATCCATGTTTCCATCATTACCACCACCTCCCAATCTTCTATTTCCTTCTAGAATTTTTCTTCCTTGTTTTTCAGCCCTGCCCCACATTCCAGAAACCTATTTTCCATTCCTCTCTTACTTCTCCTACTTTTTCCTTTCTTTCCTGTTCCTCTCTCCTTTCTGTCTCCGTTTCCCCTCCTCCTTCCTCCTTTCTCTTCTTATTACCCCTCTCCCTTCCTCCTTTCCCTCTTTCTTCTCTCCTCCCCTCTTCTAGCCCTTTTTTCTCCATTCTTGTCTTCATGCCCTTTTCTTCCACCTCCATTTTCTCTATTCCTTCTCTAATTTCTCCTTTCCAGTTTTTAAGCACCTCTTCTTCCTCTTCCCATCTCCAGCAGACGTCATTGATTTTAATCCTTCCATAGCTTGTCCATACATTGTTTCCTTTCCTTTTTTCTACCTCCGCGATCTCCATTAGTCTCCATTTTATCTTTCTTTCTTCCCATGTTAAGTCATCCTCTATCCTCACCCTCTTTCCTCTTAATAGCTTCTTCCTTTCCATTACCTGTCTTTTTTGTTCTTTACTGCCTAATTTTACTACCACCATTTTACTTTCCTTTCTCTCCTTTCCTTTCAACTTTTTTATCCATTTGATCTCTGTTTTTGCTCCTATCTCTTTCATTATTTTCTCCACTTTTTCCTTTATATCTTTCTTCCCTTCTTCCATTCTTCTTATTATTATGTTATTTTTTCTTTCTTCTCTCTCTTTCCATTCTAATTTCTTTTCTATGTCTTTCATTTTTCCCATTATTGTTTTTTCTCATTTATCCCCTTACTCCCTCCTTTACTCCCCTCTCTTTCTCTTTCTTTCTTCCTTTCTCTTTCCTCTATTCTCGCTTCCAAATCTATTACTCTTTTTTCAAAACTGTCCATCTTTTTTTTCATTTCTCTTTTTTTCTCTCCATTCCCCCTCCTTTTTCCAAATTTCTATCTTTAATTTCCTCATTTCCTCACCTACCTTCTCTGTTATCTTCTCTCCTATCTCCTCCATCATCCTCCTTAACTCCTCCTTTTCTATCTCCCCTACTTCTCTATTCAGCCTTTCTGTCTTTTTACTCTTCCTTAGCCCTCTCTCCTCTTCATCTTTATCCTCCTCTCCTCCTTCCTTCCTTTTCCTTTTCAAAAACTCATCTATACAACCCATACTACCAACTCCTCCTTTCTTTCGCTAACTCATCTACTTTCCTCGGCCTCCCTGCCTTTTTTTTATTTCCTCCTCCTCTCCCTTCTTTCCCCCTTCCTCCATCATCCTATCTCTAATAGTCTCTTCACTAAAATTATTTTCCTCCTTATTCATTTTTATCTTGTCACTTTCCTTACTTTGTTTCTTCTATTCTATGCTCTAACTCGCTAATGAATTCCCTATCCTTCTACTCTATCTCACTTACTCCCTACACCTACTCTCTTTCTTCCACGTGTCACTCTCCGTCTACCTCTCTCACCTTTTCCTACTTTCTATTTTCTTAATTCTTTATCCTCTTCCTTCTCCTATCCTTTCTATCGGATCTCCCCTTTTTCTACACCTTCTCATCCACTACTTCTAAATCTCCTCGCCCCTTTTCTCACTCTTTCCTCCCAAAATACCTGCCACGCTTTCACACACCTGTCACTCACACTCTTACCGGAACCGGAAGCCATTCAAAGGTTTGTTATTATCTACAAAATTTACAAAAAATACATTATAAGCTTTCACATTTTGTAAAAATGATTAATAATTATATATTACAAAAAAGAATTTACCAATTGATTGTAATAAGTTTTTTTCAAACTTCTCATTTCGAATTCTATCGTTATTAATAGCTTCACTCCTTTTTTTCGGCTTTGTTTTATTTATAAAAGTACTGGTGTCTGGAAAAAAAATTAGAAACAAAACGATAGAATAATAATGCGAATACTTATTTAGTCAGCTCTTTTAATTTTTAAAGCCACAATCTCCACTTGATTCCTCTCGACCAATAGAGCCAAACGCGATGTTATTGCGACAATTATGAAGGAAAGAACATTTTTGGGAAGGAATTTGAATCCTATGGTTGGGATCTCAGAAATTCCCCCTGTTCCTTCTCTTAACATCCCCTGTAAAGAAATAGGCGAGAAAAATATTGGTCCGAAAGTCGGCTGAATCGGGACTCGAACCCGAGACCTTCCGCTTGCCGGGCGACTGCTCTTCCAACTGAGCTATTCAGACACTTACGAATAAATACTTTTCTCAATGTTTATACCCCCCACCCCCCAAAGCGTCGTAATTAGGTCTAGACGCGATTCAGCCGACTTTCGGACCAATATTTTTCTCGCCTATTTCTTTACAGGGGATGTTAACAGAAGGAACAGGGGGAATTTCTGAGATCCCAACCATAGGATTCAAATTCCTTCCCAAAAATGTTCTTTCCTTCATAATTGTCGCAATAACATCGCGTTTGGCTCTATTGGTCGAGAGGAATCAAGTGGAGATTGTGGCTTTAAAAACGATAGAATGTTTTTTAAAATGAATTATTCGTTACTGTTTTCTTTAATCCCTAAAAAATTACCTTATACATTTATTTTAGAGATTTTAAAAAGTAAAATAGCGCCAGATACTACCATGTCTCTTAATTTATAAGATAACTAATTTTTAGCAAAATTTCTATAATATAGCAAATAAATAATCTACCATACGAACCATTTGTTAAACGTGGAGAAGTCGGCAAATTACTGTTATCGTCTGATGATGATAAATTGTCCTTATCAAATAAAGAGCCGAACGTTTTTTTAATTATTTTCCTTTTATTTCTGTCAGATCTGTCATTCTGCTTAGATCTGCCAGAATTTACATCGGACGAATATTCCGCCATTTTACATTTTTCTTCTGCTGTTGAATAATCATCTAAAACAAAATAAGTACAACAATGCACTAAATAGATTTTTCGTCAATTGATACATCAAAACACAATAAGTAATATATTTACTGAAAGTTCCATTTTGTATAAGCCAGATAGGATATGAAGGCCAAGAAGTATTAATTGCATCGTGATGTTTTATTGCAGCCTTCAATTTTTCAGATGTAAGCGTCGACGGCCAATAACATTTGTCATTTATTATCCAGTTTGATGGAACTACTTCAACAGAATCTTCATCGGTGAAAATCACAATAGTTCATGTCTTTGCCATTTTTCCTGCAAATTATTAACAATTTGTGTATGCAACTTCAAATCAATTATTTCAAATATTATAAATATTCGGAATTAAGCCGTTAACAAAAAACAGAAGGAAACTCGATTTTTTATCTTATCGTAAAATTTATTCGTTAGATATATATTCTCAGAACAATATAATAATATTTTTTGGAATATATATATATATGTATATATATATATATATATATATATATATATATACAAGGTGGGCCATTTTAAAAAATACGATCAATTTTCTCGTAAACTAAGCAAAATATTGAAAAATGGTTCAGACATGACAAAATAAGACTATCGGAAAATGAATATTTTAAGAAATATATATATTATATATATATATATATATTTTATATATATATATATATATTATTTTGTATTTTTATCAAAATGTAGTAACTTTCGAGCTTTATAACTCGAAAAGTACGCAATGGAAAAACATTTTACTATAGTGTTTTGGAAAGCTCTCGAGGTCAGCTACAAGAATATGTAATAAAAAATAGGGAGTGTTATTTAAAAAAATTGAGGTGACCTTTGCGTGATCTTAAAATAAATATCCAAGGTCAAATCAATGGCACCATCTTATAGCCCCTTCGAAACCATACAACACATGTCTGAACTATTTTTCGATATTTCGCTTAGTTTACGAGAAAATTGATCGTATTTTTTAAAATGGTCCACTTTGTATATAAGGACCACAACCCAAGAAAGCTCAATATCGAAGCTGTCAGCCCTGAAGATGCAAACTGCAACGTTTGCGAAACGTCAGCATTATGCTGTTAAACCACGCGGCATCTATTTCCAATTTCAAGGAGAGTTCTATGAACAAACCTCCGGAGCAGCAATGGGATCCCCCATTTCACCTATTATTGCAAACATTTTCATGGAACATTTTGAAAATTAAGTCCTGAAAAACGCACCTCTCAAACCCTCTACATGGTTTTAATATGTTGATGACACTTTTGTCATCTGGCAGAGAAACGCTCCCTCAATTTCTCGACTTTCTAAATTCTCAGCACCGCAGTATTCAGTTCACAATGGAAATAGAACAGAATAATCAGCTCCCCTTTTTAGACGTGTTAGTTAAGAAGAACAAAAACGGCACCTTAGGCCATCAGGTTTATCGAAAACCAACATGTACGGATCGTTATCTCCATGCCACCTCTCATCATCACCCGGCTCAGAAGAATTCTGTCATCAGTTTATTAATATACAGAGCCTTAACAATTTCTGAACCAACTTCCCTGAATGAAGAATTAGAACAAGCAAGAATGGGTACAACACCAAAGACATCCATCGAACAACTGAAAGGCTGAAAAATAAAATCTCCAGTTTTACAAATATGAGTGCATCAAGTGAAAAAGAAGAAGAAAAAGAAGATAAAAAATGAACGATCCGTCCGTATCTTCAGGGTACAACAGAACGCCTTAGCAGGATCCTGAGTAAACACAATATCAAAGTAATTTCCAAACCTCAACATAAGATTGCGCAACTACTTCCTAATCCCAAGGACCGGAGACCACACTTAGAAACACCAGGTGCATACAGGATTCTTTGCTTCTGCCGAAAAATGTACATTGGAGAAACTAGGAGAAAGATCAGTACACGAATTAAGGAACACCAACGGAGTGCCAGGTACTGCCATTTTAGTCAATCAGCCTTGGCAGAACATTGGATGGAGACGGGACACTCGGTACAATACGATAAAGCAACCAGACTAACCCCTTCGCAAAGCTATTTTGCCAGAAAACATCGTGAAGCCCTAGAAATTCTGAAACATCCCGACAACCTCAACCGCGACAAAGGTTATCAAACAAACCCTATTTGGCACACTGCCTTTATTATACATTCACACCACTAGGCGGCGTCATTACGGAATACTTTTCCGTAGATGAAAAACCTCCCATAATATATATAAGGACCACAACCCAAGAAAGCTCAATATCGGAGTTCTCAGCCCTAAAGATGCAAACTGCAACGTTTGCGAAACGTCGGCATCCATCCGGAAACCTTTTGCATTGATGATTCCAATGGCCGCGAAAGTCTCAAAACTATATATTTAATTGTATAAATTTTTATAAAATTTATCTAATAGAATAAAAAAAATTGTAAAATTTTTTAAACTGATAGAACTTCTTTTTGGTATATTATTGTAAGCAATTTTTATCTTAAAAAAATACTAGCAGAAAATACTTTAAAATCTGTTCAATTTTATATCTATATAATATAAGCATTGAAAGATTTTAAAAATATTTTCCAACTTTATCATATAAAGTCAGTTTTTAATTTAAAACATACATTGAGTTTAACGTATAACATCACTTCATTTCATTTATGGTATCATAAGTCAGTCTGTAACAATTAAAAATATTTTTTTATTAAATACATTCATTTCACGCGCCGCTGTTAAATATCAGCGTAAGCTCACGCAATTTCACTGTCGCATCAAGATCCACATAATGTCTCGCTGGATTAGTCGATCTTTTACTTTTTCTTTGTTTATAACTTAAATATATTAAGGACTACTACTATTACTACACACATACACACACACACAACTATTACTATTACAGCTGGCATTCTTGTGTTTTATAATTTTCCCTTTTTTGTTATTCTTTATTAAATTTGTAATAATTTTTTCGAAACAATCATGATTAAAATATTGCAACTACAATTTAAATGCATTAATTTTTATAATTTTTTTCCATTTTTACGTACTAAACCCTGAAAATATACTTATTCAAAAACTAAGAATATGTTATACAGTTTATGCTAAATTTATAAATGACTTTTTTAAATGGTATATTATTGAGATTATTTCGTAAAATAATTTTTGCTCTAAATAGTACTTCAGACATTTTTTTCTTCAAAATAAATATATTTTTGGAGTGTTGTAGATATAGTTCCGTTATGTGATTGTATGTAAATGTAAAATAAAAAATATATAATTGAATATAAAGTTAATAGTTTTCTAGATAATGGAAAAAAACTAAAATTTACCCCCCATAAACGACGCCCTGAATAAAATTAAGGGTACTTTTCAGGATTTTATTAAAACATCGATAAAGGTCTCCGTAAAAATTCAGTTTGTTCCTAATTTTTATGAAGTTTTGCTCTCTTTAAGTTTAGTTTTACTGGACTATATAAAAATTTGAATGATGTGTAAAATATTTATATATATAAGCACCGTTCGTTTGTCCGTCTGACCGCGAACTACTTTATTACATTTGTGAACTGATTTTCATCAAATTGGCACCAAAATTTCGCAAATTTTCTGAGGATTGTGACAATGTGACGGTTTTTTTACATATTTCCATCCCCACCCACGCAAACGCTTATTTATGGACCGATTTTTTTTAAATTGGTTGCAAATTTTTCGGAGATTGCGACGATATGGTTTTCTTACAAGTTTTGCACCCTTACCCACGCAGCCACCTACGCAATTACAAAATTATTGACCGATTTTCTTAAAATCGGTACCAAAATTTTCGAAATTTGTCGAGAATGATTACTATATAATTTTAAAACTTTTACAATTACCTGTTTCACAAAAATTAGTCCATAAATGTGTAAGTAGTTCGCGGTCAGACAGACAGACTTAAAAAATCTAAAGAGTATTTAAAAACCACATTGTCGCACCATTAAAGAAAATCCGAAATCTTTTACGACAAGTGTTGTGTACAAACAAATTTTGTAAAATGAAAAATTGTGTGAAAACTAATAATAGCGGGGTCAGTGTTGGGAAACTAGACTTTGAGGCCCGCGCTTCGCGTAAAATAATGCGTAAAGCAAAATTATTTTAAGTATTATTGGAAAAATATTATTAATTGATCTAACGGTAAATTTTATTAGAAATATTGAGAATAATCTAAAAAAACTTCCAATTGCTGATCGCAAGACCATCATTGCAAGGTCTAATAACATCCTTAAATCTATTAGTATATATTTGTATCCTAATAGTGAAACTAACAAAAAATTAATACTTTTAAATACTATTACAAATAACTCCCTTAAAAAAATGATAATTTGATACTAACAAGAGTAGACAAGGATAACATAACTGTGGCTTTAGATAGAGATAAATACATCGAAAGGATTGAAGATATGTTAAATGATGATAAAACTTATTTAGTTTTAAATAAGGATCCGATTAGAAAATTGATATCGAATCTACATGACTTACTTACTAGATGGAAAAATAATAATTACAAATTTAACGTATAAGACGGGCAACAAGAGCCAAATCGCGGATGACAATGCGTTATCCTAACGAAACTAAATAATTTTTCGTTAGAAATAAATACCGGTGCACAAGGCACCAAATTTTTACTTGGACACGGCCAAGATTTTAAATATGAAATAATCTCATATTTTGAGATTTAATTTCAATACCCCTTTAACCCCCCTACGGAAAATAAATAAATGAATGCAAGAGAAAAATATAGATCCGAAAATCGCTGAATCGGGAATCGAACCCGAGACCTTTCGCTTGCCGGGCGACTGCTCTTCCAGCTGAGCTATTCAGATCCTTTCGATTCTATACTTTTCTCTGTTATATATATTAATGTTGGTAAACAAACGCATTTTTTAAGCCAGCGTGTATCAAATATAAGAGTTTTAACAAGGCTCTGTAATATAAATATAAATTTAACGTATAAGACGGGCAACAAGAGCCAAATCGCGGATGACAATGCGTTATCCTAACGAAACTAAATAATTTTTCGTTAGAAATAAATACCGGTGCACAAGGCACCAAATTTTTACTTGGACACGGCCAAGATTTTAAATATGAAATAATCTCATATTTTGAGATTTAATTTCAATACCCCTTTAACCCCCCTACGGAAAATAAATAAATGAATGCAAGAGAAAAATATAGATCCGAAAATCGCTGAATCGGGAATCGAACCCGAGACCTTTCGCTTGCCGGGCGACTGCTCTTCCAGCTGAGCTATTCAGATCCTTTCGATTCTATACTTTTCTCTGTTATATATATTAATGTTGGTAAACAAACGCATTTTTTAAGCCAGCGTGTATCAAATATAAGAGTTTTAACAAGGCTCTGTAATATAAATATAAATTTAACGTATAAGACGGGCAACAAGAGCCAAATCGCGGATGACAATGCGTTATCCTAACGGAACTAAATAATTTTTCGTTAGAAATAATAATTACATTTCGTTGCAGACATATCGTTCATTGTCATTTAGTGAGGGAACATTACCGAGAGCATATGGTTTACCAAAAATCCACAAAGAAAATTGTCCATTTAGATTAATTGTATCCTCTTTAAATACTCCTTTATATCAATTAGCACTTCACTTACACCAAATTATGAATAATATAATAGTTTCCCTGTATGTAACAGCCACATAGAAAATAGTTTCAAAATGGTTAACAAAATTTCAGATGTTTACATACAAGATGACTACAAATTATTATCTCTTGATGTTATCTCACTTTTTACTAATGTACCTATTGATTTAGCTCTCGAGAGTGTTTCCAATAGATGGTGTTCGAGATTCGAACGGCAATAACCCGCGGACAAGAAAGCGGTAAAATATTCATGCATCTCGATCATGCCTCATGCAGCATGCATACATTTTATTAATTCATATCGTGGTCTAACATGCGTATTTTAAAATCCTATTTAAAATAGCGCTCGGCCGCGAGAGGATACGGATGCTCCGCGCCTTCGAAAATAAGCGCTTAAAACATTCTAAATTGTAAACACCGCTGTCGCGCGAGCGGAGAGAAAAACAAGTAAATAATTATAGTAAACGTTCCTTCGCCCTTAATATCACAATAGAACGACAGCAAATGTACTCGAATATTCTAGAAATACAAGGCCTATATAAGACTCCTCTCTTGCTACCGCGGGGCCGTTTGTTTCCGATTGCTCATCGCCAATAAAGTGTGTTCATACGATAAAGATTGCTTGTCTTTGTCTAATTCATTGCCGTTGCTTGCGGACACTTAGTAATTACGACTCGGCTAATTCTCCCGGCAAATTCTGTGCGGTATATTAATTGTAATTTGTGTTAATAGTTTATATAAATACATTTTTCTGTGAACGTCACGCGTGTGTCGAGTGTTGTGTCTATTTCTCGGTCTTGCTTCCGACCACGTCCTAACCCTCTTTCCGTCGCGCACAGATGGCAATATATTGAAAATAATTGTAATCTTCCTAAGTCGGAATTTTTAATTGGAGTAAGCTTTGTGTTAAATTCTACATATTTTACGTTTAACAATGTTTTTTATCGACAATCCTTCGGCACACCAATGGGTTCACCTCTATCTTCTATCATAGCTGACATCGTTTTACAAAATTTAGAAAATAAAGCTCTTCAACAACTAAAGTTTTGTCCACCCATATATTTTAGATACGTTGACGATATAATAATGGCTGCTCCATCGGATTCCATAGATCACACATTAAATCTATTTAATTCTTTTTACGAAAGAACCAGTTTAATCTTGAAATTCAAGACAATAATAAAATTAATTTTCTCGACTTAACATTGATATTAAAAAACAATAACATTATATACGATTGATACCATAAAAAAACGTTTTCTGGTAGATATCTGAACTTCCTGTCTCAACATCTTATGAGTCAAAAACGAGGTACGATAATGCGTCTAGTTGATCGAGCCTTTTTATTATCAAATCCAGAATTTCATAAAGATAATGTAGAGTTAGTAATCAAAATATTGCTTGAAAATAATTATCCTCTGAAATTGATTTTTGACACAATGAACCAAAGACTAAAACATTTAATAGAAAAACAAAATATTCTTACAAACAAGAATGACCAAAATGTAAAAGTCTCGTAATTTTGCATCCCATTTTTACCGACACTTACCGAACAATATAAAAACATCATTAAAGATATGAATGTTAAACTCTCATTTTACAGTCTTAACAAATTGAATAAATATATCAAAGTACACAAAGATCCTATTCCTAAGGTTTCAAACACCAATGTGATATACGAGGGTCACTATTTATATTTCGGGAATAGGAACAAAAACAAATAGTTAAGCTGCGAATATATTTTTATTGTTTTTTAAAGTACTCGCCACGATGATCGATACACTTTTGCATGCGCTTAAACCAATTTTCAAAGCATTTATTCCATTTCGAATGAGGTATCTCCAAAACATGATTTTTGAACGCTTCAATAGCTTCTTCGGGCGATGAAAATCGTTGACCACGCAGTTTATTCTTCACGGATGGGAACAAAAAGAAATCATTGGGTGCCAAATCAGGGCTGTACGGCGGATGACCCATCAATTCGATGTTTTGAGTGCTCAAATAGTCTCTTGTTTGAGCCGATGTGTGAGAGCTCGCATTGTCATGACGAAGAACAATCCGACGTCTCTTGTTTGTTTTCCTTATTTCACCGAAGATTTCTGGCAAACAGATGGTTGTGTACCACTCAGAACTTACTGCTCTACGATCCTCTAGAGGCACTGTTGCAATATGACCAGTTTTTCCGAAGAAACAGGCCACCATTTTCTTTGAAGTACTTCGTGCGCGAACAACTTTTGTTGGATTTGGTTTATCTTGGAACACCCATACAGTCGACTGCTGCTTACTTTCGGGCTCATACGAATATATCCATGATTCGTCACCTGTCACGATTTTATAAACGTCTTTTGAAGCACCGCGATTGTATTTCTTAAGCATTTCTTTGCACCAATCGACACGAGCCTTTTTTGAGCGATTGTCAAATTATGTGGGATCCAACGCGAACATAACTTTCGCACAGCTAAGTGTTCATGTAAAATCGCATATATGCTGGTGGAACTAATGCTTAGGGATGCCTCAATCTCACAATAGGTTACATGACGATCTTGCTTAATCATTTCGTGCACAGCATCGATGTTTTCTGGCACTACAGTCGATTTTGGACGACCTTCACGAAACTCGTCGGACAGCGAACTACGACCACGATTGAATTCACTATACCAGCGATACACAATGGTTTTGATGGAGCTTCATCGCCAAAAGTCAAATTAAGTTGATTGACGTACTCTTGTTGTGATAATCCACGTCGAAAGTCGTAAAAAATCATCGCACGAAAATGTTCACGATTCAGTTCCATTTTTTGCTGAGACGAAACTTTCAACTAAATATAAAATAAACAAATAGCGTCCGTATGACAAAATGTTCTGAGTACGTATATTGTCAAAAATGTCAAACTTTATGATGGAACCGTCAGATGGACTCACATGACATCAGTGTTGTCAATTCCCGAAATATAAATAGTGACCCTCGTATAAGATAGACTGTAAAGAGTGCAATGCATCGTATGTTGGTCAGACTAGTAGGAAATTATCTACTAGAATATCTAAACATCGATCTAATATACACAGAAATGTAAAAAAATCGGTAATCACTGACCATAGATTAAAACATAATCATGAATTTTGTTGGGACGATGTAAAAATACTTGATAAAGAATCACAGTATAATAAAAAATTAATTTCGGAGATGATATTTATAAAAAGGCAAAATAACAGTCTCAATTTAAAAACAGATATCGATGGCTTGTTGGTAATCTATGACATTATATATAGACTACCAAAGATCTGAAAGTTAAAAAACATAAACAATTAACTATTTTTTCAGTTGTGCGGTCGCCTCTCCGAGAGTCAAAAAATCATACGTTATTGTTACCTCGAGCTATTAACATGTGTAAGCTTCCACGTCACAATATAACATCTTACTCAATCTAACTGTAAGTCCATTTTTATTAATTTACTTATCTTCAATATTAATTTTTTCATATACTTATGATTTTATAAACATATTAACACTGGCTGTTATCGAGATTCGCAACCGATCTCCTAACAGAACAATTAGCGAGAGATCTGTTTCGCGATTATTACATATAATGACGTTGTGAGGAATAGAATATATACTAAAAAAATGCTCTTGCTTTATAAATGCGTTGATCTCGGGCGTTAGCATATGACTTGACTCCGGACATTTTTATTTTTAAAAAACCACTCCTCAATGTTTAAAGTCGACCAGACTGGCAATAATTTATTATAAATAATTATTTGAAATACAACAACGTTTCGGCTGTCATTGCAGCCCTTTTCAAGTACATCTATAAAAAGTTCCATCAAAATAATTATAATTTAATACACTTATTCGCAACAATTAATTATACATCGAAAACTTAAAAAGAACTGATGTTGTTTATAAAATTGATTGTGCGAATTGCGATTCGGCTTATATAGGACAGACAAAGAGACATTTAGAAACGCGCATTAAAGAACATAGAAATAACATAAAAAAAGACAAGACATTGCATTCTGTCGTTAGTTTACATCGGACTTGCAACGATCATGAGTTCCATTGGGATTCTCCGGTGATTCTGCATGAGGAAAAACAGACAAGAAAAAGAGAAATTGCAGAAATGTTTTACATAAAAAACAAGGAAAAAGTATTAATTTACAGAAAGATACGGAGAATTTCAGTGGGATTTATGATCGTGTTCTTGACGTTATTTAAGTCGTTTTATATTTATTTTTACTTTTAATTTTATTTTTATTTTTATATCTACCTATTTATTTATTTTTATTTATTTGACTTTATTATGACGATTTAAATTACGAAAGACACATTTAGTTTCGTCTCTATCTTCTTAACGCTTAGTGACTAAGATTCTTGCGAACAGTTAACATCTATTTAATATGTGCTTACTTCTGTCAGTCTTGCATTGTTCATCAAAACAAGCGTTAACATTGTCGGTAGTTTGCATAGAAGTTGATTTACTGTTTTAAATTTGGTATGTAACACATTTTTGTTTTTAAATGTATAATTAATTGTTGCGAATAAGTGTATTAAATTATAATTATTTTGATGGAACTTTTTATAGATGTACTTGAAAAGGGCTGCAATGACAGCCGAAACGTTGTTGTATTTCAAATAATTATTTATAATAAATTATTGCCAGTCTGGTTGACTTTAAACATTGAGGAGTGGTTTTTTATTAATTATTACTGGCAATCTTAAGGATTATTATTTATTTTTATTTTTATTATAATGACATCGATGAATAATTTATTGTTAATTTATACTAATATTTTAATTATTAATTGCGCTGAAGAAGGTTGGAAAAGACAACCAAAACGTACGACGAATTGAACTTACTTCTGTATAATTTTTAATAATTTATGTTATAAATCGTTTCACAAATATATTTCTAGTATAGAACTTATGTAGCTCTTATTGCCTTTTTTATTTTGTAGATGTAAATTTATTGTCATTACGTAATGTTACATCATAATTTGTAAGATTCTTAATTAATTTTTTCAGATAGGATAAGAGCTAGATGTACTTTATAAAATTTTCTCCACCGTTTTATGTACGAGTGTTTAGTTATATTTTTTGGGATAAGATATTTATTTTAAATATACTTATTTTAAATGTATTTTTTTGTAAATTATTATTGAGAGATATTATTTTTATATTTAATATTAAAAATTCTTAATCTAATATATTTGTAATATTTTTTATGATAATAATTGCAACTTTAAAAGATAGCTACGAAGAATTTTGAAATGTGAAAAAAGAGAAAGCTACGAGTTATTTCCCAGTCAGCACAAAAGATCCCCTAGATGTACATAGAATATACGGAAATGGATTCTGGATATCCTGTGTATATCATAACACATCTGAAAGATGTCCATTGCAGATCGTATAGATGTTCAAAAGCAATGCACCGTAGGTCTCAGGTAGATCTATTATACATCCATTTGTACATCCAATGTACATGCATGGAACATACATTTTTGTATATCCATATCGTCGCACTTTTAGCATATTCTATGTGTATCCAAAGAACGTGTATTGTACATCACATGTATGTATTATATATATCCAAAGAACGTATATTGTACATCACATGCATGTATTATGTACATCCAAAGAACGTATACTGTACCTCGCACATACATGTACTATGTTTATCGAAAGAACGTATACTGTCCATCATATGCATGTACTACGTATATCCAATATATATATCTATATGTACATTTAATGTATATACATTTTCATATATTATATGTATATATTATTTGAGAGGTTCAAAAAGATTCAAATATACAGCCATATATAGGTTTTGATCATTTTGTATTTAGTATTTTATTATAAAAATGTGACAAATTTTTAAACTAATACTTTAATTATCTACCTTTAATTGTATATTAGGAGACGCGGTAGTGTCTCCGGCCATGTTCAAACCCTAAAAGACCTTAATTCAAACTCTAAAAGACCTTAAAAGACACTACAAGTCTCCTTATCCTGCACCATCAAAGTCCATTTTTTGGGGGTGTAGAACTACTAAAATATAAAAAATTTTGAAATGCACGTAATATAACCTGAAAGGCGGCATCGCCACGAGTAATTTGAGCCAAGAAAAAATAAAATCGGTCAAGCCGTTCCGGAGATACAAGCGGTCAAAAAGTGACGTTTTTCATGAAAAATTAAGAAACGTCGTCTTCTTCTTCTTCTCTGTCCGCTGACGTCATCAGGATTATATATATATATAAATCTCTTCTCACCTTTCACTCACACCTCCCTCAACTTCCACCCACCTCTTTCCCTCCCACATCCCGTCCCCACGCCCCCACCCCCACCCCCACTCCCACCCCTCTTTCGCCCTAATTCACCCTCTTTCGTCCTCTCTCACCCTCTTTCAACCCTCTCTCACCCTCTTTCACCTCTCTTTCACCTCTTTCACCCTCTTATCACCCTCTTTCGTCCTCTTTCACCCCCTTTCGTCCTCTTTCGTCCTCTTTCACCATCTTTCGCCTCTTTCACCCTCTTTTGTCCTCTCTCACCCTCTTTCACCCTTCTTTCACCCTCTTTCACCCTCTTTCACCCTCTTTCCACCCGCTCTTTACGTCCTATCTTTCCACCCCCTTTCGTCCTTCTTTCGTCCTCTTGCATCCATCTTTCGCCTCTTTCACCCTCTTTTGTCCTCTCTCACCCTCTTCCGTCCTCTTTCACCCTCTTTCACCCTCTTTCGTCCTCTTTCACCCCTCTTTCGCCTCTTTCACTCTCTTTCGTCCTCTTTCGTCCTCTTTCACCATGTTTCACCCTCTTTCGCCCTCTTTCACCCTCTTTCGCCCTCTCTCACCCTCTTTCATTTTCTCTCACCCTCTTTCACCCCCTTTCGTCCCTTCACCCTCTTTCGTTCGTCCTCTTTCACCCCCTTTTCGTCCTCTTTCAACCCTCTTTCGTCCTCTTTCACCCTCTTTCATTTCCTCTCGCCCTCTTTGTCCTCTCTCACCCTCTTTCGTTCTCTTTCACTCAACCCTCTTCGTCCTCTTTCACCCTCTTTCGGCCTCTTCATCACCTTCTTTCGTCCCTCTTTCACACCTTCTTTCACCATTCGTTCGTTTCGTCCTCTTCATCATTTCACACCATCTTTAGGCCTCTTTCAACCATCTTCGCCTCTTTCACCATCTTTCGCCTCTCTCATCACCCTCTTTCATTCTCTCTCCCCCTCTTTCACCCTCTTTCATTTCCTCTCACCCAC